>NC_041389.1:311410874-311412759 GCF_002162155.2 Triticum dicoccoides | reverse complement strand
CCGACCCCGGAACAGCACCCCGACCCCGACACGGCACCCCGACACCGACAGGACACCCCGACCACCGACACCTCCCGAAAAGGTGTTTTTTGGCTTCCAGAGGCCGACGGGGTCATATATTTGTGAATTATTAGTTAGGTCATATATTTCTAGATTTTGTTATGAAAACATCATATATAATTATGTTAATCGTGTAGTTTTAAATGTACAGTTATTTCATCGCTGCGAGGTTTGGTGTTCGACGACTTCGCCGTGCGTTTGACGAGCTCTGCCCCTTCGTTCGTGGGTGAGCACAAATGACAAGTCCTCCTCCCCCATTAATTATTTGATCTATTCCGATGAAACTTGATAGCTAGCTATATATGTGTCTTGAATCATCAGTATGCGTAACCAATATGTGTCTCCCGTTCGAAAGCGTCATAGTTATAAATATGCATGCATTTGCATATTTATAACCTTGATTCTTTCGAATTGTCCAACGCTATCCATGGACAGCCCGAGTATGTGTAGATTGGGTTCGTTTTCCCATATGCTTTGCTCCGGATCCGACGCATAAATTTCGTCAGTGCCTCCCCTATTGTTCTCCGGGTACACATCCTCTCTGTTTATTGCAGAGACATGTATCAGGAGAACAGCGGGGAGGTGCTGCCGAAATTTTGCGCCGGATCCGAAGCATAGCATGGGAAAATGAACTCAATCTACACATACACGGGTGGTATTAGGACCTATCATTACCTATTAGAGTGTAGGTTGCATGGACGTAATAAAATTGACAAAATAGATAAACTGATGAATATATACATGGTGAATTACATATATAATTGTTGTGTGTCCAGTAGCTCTGAAAGTCAAGATGAGTGACCGTGCGCGGATGTATACCGGTCACACTGGTCAGAACAAATGGAGCGCTGAATGGTTCACAAAAACCAAGGGGTTTGTGCAAGCCGCATTTGCAAATGGCCAAAAGAAAACCTGGTGCCCCTGTTTCCGGTGCGGCAATTGGGAAAAGAAGACAGAGGCTGAAATGGGCAAACACCTGCAGAAGAGTGGTTTTACGCTCGATTATACGGTGTGGACATTTCATGGTGAGTCTGCCCAACGTGACCGAGCTGAGGTGGATCATCGTCGCACCGACGAGCATGGTACCGGGATGGAAAACATGGTGCAAGGCTATGATGATGCTCGGGATTCGGACGAGGAGATGGAGGAATCTGCAAAGGCTTTCAATGAAATGTTGGAGTCTTCAAAACGTCCGCTCCACGAGCACACTGAGCTTTGTCAGTTGGATGCCATCTCACAAGTAATGGCTCTGAAGGCTCAGTTCAACTTGGGCAGAGAATGCTATGACGCAATTATGACAGTATTTGGACGCTTTCTACCCAAAGGCCATGTAATGCATGCAAACCTGTACCAGTCGGACAAAATCCTCCGTGCACTGAAGATGCCCTATGAGAAGATACATGCCTGTGAGAAAGGATGTGCCTTATTTAGGCTTGACTATGCGGACTTGAACTATTGTCCCATTTGCAAGTCTTCCAGGTATATTGTGGTAGACAACGGTATGGGTGAGAAGACACAGACCAAAATCCCCGTTAGTGTTCTTCGGTATATGCCAATCGTACCAAGACTTCAATGTCTTTTCATGGTCGAAGAGACGCCCAGACAGATGACATGGCACAAAACAGGCAAACGAACCGAACTAGATGCAGATGGGAATCTGATGATGGTACACACATCGGATGGTGTTGCGTGGAAAAAGTTTGATGAATTACATGCTGACAAAGCGGCAGATCCGAGGCATCCTCGAGTCGGAATCAACACGGATGGGTTCAGTGTGTTTGGTATGACGGCAGCCCAATACAGTTGTTGGCCCGTATTTTTCTTT
>NC_041389.1:311321436-311410706 GCF_002162155.2 Triticum dicoccoides | reverse complement strand
AGATTATGCAAAGAAAGAACATTTTCCTGACGTTCATAATTCCAGGACCCAACTATCCAGGCAAAAATATGAATGTGTACATGCAGCCGCTTAAGGACGAATTGCAAGAAGCCTGGGATAATGGGTTCAAGACATATGACGCCTTTAGCAAACAGAACTTCATAATGCGTGTCTGGTACATGTACTCGACGCATGACTTGCCGGCGTATGCGCTATTCGTTGGCTGGTGTGTGCATGGAAGATTCCCGTGCCCCACATGCAAGGGAGCTCTTGAGTTTCGTTGGCTTCAGGCCGGTCGCAAGTTTTCTTGCTTCGACATGCATAGACAGTTCCTGGATCCTCGCCATAAGTTCAGGAAAGATAAGAAGAACTTCATCAGGGGTAGAGTTGTCAAAAACTCTGCACCACCTGCATTGACAGGCCAACAGACCCTGGATCAGTTAAACGCTCTCGAGCCAGATCCACAACATCCAGGGTACTTCAAGGGGTATAATACTAAGCACGCGTGGACTCACAAAACATGCTTATGGGATCTGCCTTACTTCAAAGACCTCCTTTGCCCACACAACATCGACGTGATGCACACTGAGAAGAATATCGCCGAGGCACTTTTTGGTACATTGTTCGCATAGATGGGAAGTCAAAGGATCATACTAAGGCTAGAGTCGATCTGGAGGCACTATGTGATAGGCCATTACAAAACATGAAAGAACCGAAAGGAAAGCAGAACTGGGCAAAGCCAAAGGCATGGTTCAATCTTGGAAGGCCAGTTATGAGGGAAATTCTCTTGTGGGTGCAACAGCAGTTGATGTTCCCCGATGGATATGCAGCGAATCTAAAGAGGGGAGCGAATCTTGATAAACTGAAGATATTTGGTCTCAAGAGTCATGATTGGCACATATGGATTGAGCGGGTAATGCCGGTGATGTTGCGTGGCTTCATCCCTGAGGATGAATGGCTAGTACTGGCAGAACTCAGCTATTTCTTCCGTGTTCTTTGTGCGAAAGAACTATCGCCTGGCGTGCTAGAAGAAATGGAAGAGTTGGCGTCGGAGTTGATCTGCAAGTTAGAGAAGATCTTTCCACCGGGCTTCTTTAATCCAATGCAGCATTTGATTTTGCATCTCCCGACCGAGGCAAGATTGGGGGGCCCGTGCAAAATCGTTGGTGCTACCCAACTGAGAGGATGCAGAAGACGCTTCGAGAAAAATGTAAAAATAAACGTAGAATTGAAGCATCGATGGCTGAGGCATTCATCACAGAGGAGGCGGCAAACTTCGTAACAGCACACTACGAAGCCAAAAATCATCATTTGCATAATCCGAAGCCTCGGTACAATGCTGATGAGCCTAAAAAGGGTGGATCCAACCTCAGCCTATTCAAAGGGAATCTCGCACCAGCTAGTGTTTCACATCCAATATCTTTGGATAACGAAGAATGGCGGACCATTTCGTTGTATATCTTCAACAACCTGATAGAAGTGCGGCCGTACATCGAGTAAGTTCTCGGTACATTGTTTCGCAACTTCTATTTCCTTTGAACTACTCTTATTCCTGGATATGTCATACAGTCGATACGTCGCCATATTCTCGTATGGAGCGGTCCAAAAGGATTCCATCGAAGAGTATGAGCTTCTCGCAAAGCAAGGAGGTGGCTATCCCAGTTTCATCTCTTGGTTCAAACAAATGGTAATTTCTATTAGACAATTTCATTACATTCGCTAATTCGTGCATAATGCAACAATCCCCTTTCATATTAAACTTGTAGGCTAATTCAGAGTCTATGGACGCCGAATTGAGACAAGTCGCTAATGGTTTTGACTATAAGGTCCGTTCATTTGACAAGTACGACATCAACGGGTATCGCTTTCGTACCTATGGCAAAGAGCTATCTATGGCCGACCGAAAGTCTACAAATTGTTGTGTATCTGCTATCGGCGAAGGAGGTACCGAGTATTATGGGAGAGTTGAAGCAATTTATAAACTTCTGTTCTATGGTGAAAACCCACCGAATGTCGTAGTCTTCAAATGTTATTGGTTTCAGCCGAAGGAGACTAGAAGGACTCATGAACATATAGGGCTAGTTGAAATCAACCAAAGCACTCATTTAGATGTTCCTGATGTCTATATTATGGCTCAACAGGCGACCCAAGTATTCTATCTACCGTGGGCCTGCCAAACTAATCCAAATCTGAAAGGTTGGGATGTCGTTTATGAAGTGCCGCCACGTGCTAGACTTTCTCCCGCAAAGGAAGAGGATTATGAACCTCACATTAACCCAGACACATATGAAGGAGAATTCTTCCAAGAGACACGTCTTTCCAAAAAGCGTTTCAAGAACCGCTATACTTCACCCCAAAACATTGAAGTAGACAGCGACAATGAATCCGACATCACCCCAGAGGAGGAACAAGAAGAGCCGGAACAAGAAGAGGTTACTGCTGCGGATGACCTGTCAATGCTTGACCGATTACGTCAAGGTGGCCTTGCACATGTTGATGCCAATGAACCTTATGAGCCCATCATTGATTATAGTGATGATGATGATTATGCATTTATTGATGATACTGATCGAGATTATTAGTAGTGTCAGGTATTCAATTTTTTTATGTTGTACTTGATGATGATACACTTAAGTGATATACATATTATTATTCATGTCGGTACTTTTTTTTATGTTGTACTAATTTTGTTTATTCTTTGTCATGGCAGGTGTTGAAAGATGGTGGGCGCTGGTCGGCAGTGCGCCGAGGCCCCTTCTTCGTCGGCGTGTGCGAGGTCTTCCATTCCACCCGCACCTCTCCGCCGAGCGTTGCTGGACAGTATGGCGACACCGCCGGGCCCTTCTTCGTCGACCGTGGTGCCCAGCAGGGGACGAGGTAAGAAGAAGAGAGGAGGTGGAGCACGTGGTCGCGGGAGAGGAGGTAGGGTGACTCTTACGGCGCCTTCCTCACCACCGCCCCCAGCTGTTTCACCCGAGCACGTGACTGCTAGGGTGGACTCGGCTGAGGAGGAGGCTGCACGGCCTCCGGTCCATGGGTCTTCGACCCACGAGCCTCGAGTCGACGGGCCTTCGGCCCACGAGACCCCGGAGGAGCACACGTCTGGATGGGGTACCTGGTCGGGTCAGCCTGAGGATGGCGGGGAGCCGAGTGGCCATGCTGATGATGGCGGGGAGCCGACTGATGAGGAGGGGGAGGAGGGGGGCAACGTCTACCAGTGTGGTGCTACACGGCTCCCGTCCGTGCCGGCGACCCGCGAGCAGAGGTGGTTGATTTTCCCTGATGGGGAGAGGTAAGTGCATTTAATCTTTTTGTACCTTCTGCATTCACGTTTCTTCAAATAACTGATGTGTTGGCCTTGTCATGCTGCAGGGGTTGGGACCACCATGAAAGTGTCCGCCGGCCCAACTCCGTCCTTGGAGTTCTGATTCGGCAAAACTTCCCAGGGTTTGTCACGTTGCCTGGTGAGGGTCGGCTTCCAGAGGTTGGATTGACTTGGGAGCACTACTTGGCTGCCCCGGCCCTGCCGGGTGAGATTATCGACGGTGTCTTCTGCAAGACGAGGGCAGACGTCGTGATTAGAAAGTTCTGGGTAATTGCTCCTTTACGCAATTTAAAATCTTCAACTAGCTAGTTATTAATTGTACTAATCAATATTGTCTCATTTGATTGCAGACATTCTACAGGTGTGAGGAGGGATACGAGGAGGAGGCGGATCATGTTATCCACAAGGAGTGCAAGCGCCTACTTCAGAACTTACGGCATGAGGTTCGGGTGCAGGCTGTTCGAGACTACTACGCCGGGCGTGGTATCAAGAAGCCCAAGCAGGAGTGCCGCGATAAGTTCTTGAGTAAGGAGAAGTACGTGAAGGTAATTCTTAAGGCCTTGTACTTACTTCCTTCATTTAGTAATTCATAGCCTTAGCGCTCAAGTTTCTATTTGCTAACTTAGGCCCCTCCGAGATGGTGTGCGGATCGGATGGATTGTTGGGAGGTGTTGGTCAATGCGTGGTGCTCAGAAGAATGGCTGGCCACCCACAAAGAGGCCAAGGACAAACGTGCCCAAATGGAAGGTGTGCCACACCACCAAGGCAGCTCCAACTTATTTCAGTACGGGCGGAACTGGGTATGTGGTTTGCTTCATGATTCATGCAATTCATTCATCATGCTAGCTTTAGCCCTTTAATTACTAATTTACTTTGTTTCTCTCTTTTAGGCACGCTACAATAAGGCGGATAAGGTGCCAGAGGTGTACGACCTGTATGCCATGGCCCACACTGGCCCTTACAAGAAAGTCAAGGCATTCTCTGCGTCTGACCTCGATGATCCAAAGAACTTCACCAACATCTCCGCCCACGAGAAGCTCGTGCAATATAGAGATCAGGGGAAGGCGAGGAAAGGGGAGGACTTTAACCCGAGCCAGGGTCCCATTGATACAGAGCTGCTGATGATATCTGGTGGCGGGAGGTCCCATGGCTCCATAGCCATGGGAGATGGAATTATCCGTTGTCCTAGCACTCTCGCACTCTCCCGGAGATCAAGGCGCGCCAGTCGAGCTCCGCTCCTGAGATAAGGCCTCGTGAACGGCCAGTCCAACTCGCCATCAAGGTTAGTTATACGTACTCAGCTATCTTTCTCCATTACATTGTGTGCGCTTCCATCAATGATTACAAATGGTCATGTGAGTGGTGTTGCAGGCTGCTATACAGAGTGAGAGAGATAGAACGGAGAAACTTTTGGCGGAGGCGGCGGAGAGGCAGCGGGAGTTGGAGGAGAAGACGACAAAGATGTTGGAGGAGGAGAGGGCACGGAATGACATGCAGGCAAGGGCCATGTACGAGCTCCTTGTGGTAAGTTTCTTCTGCAGATTACTTGCTAGTCTTAACATTTGAGTCTCATTACTAACTAGTATGACTCTGTTGTGAAAACCAAATGTGCAGTCTGTGTGCGAGAAGTCCGGTCAGACCGCTCCGCCGATGCCAGTGATTGCTCCTGGGAGCACGGTGAGTTTAATTTTAATGGACATTACTTGCTTGTCTTAACATTTGAGTGTCATAATGCTAACGAGACATTGGAAATGATCTTTGGTGCAGCTTAACTCCAGAAACGCATCGCACGATCCTTCTCCAGCTACCGGCGCGAGCCAGCCCACTCCTTCTCCAGCTACCGGCGCGAGCCAGCCCGCTCCTACACCTCCGTGATCACGGTAAGTTTCTCTAGGGTTTTGCTTAACAAATGCATAAAGACCTAGACTTAGCTTTATTTCCTCCAATATGCTTACCATAATGACCTAGAGTTAGCTTCTTTTCCTCCAAAATGACTTAATAAGCCTACTGACCTCATAAACCATCCATTCTACCTAAGTTAGCTCTAAAACGACTCATTTTACCTTAGTTAGCTTACAAGTGATCCAATTTATCCAAGTTAGCTCGAAAATGACCCATTTTACGTAGATTAGCTCCTAAATGATCCATTTTACCTACATTAGCTTTAAAATGACCCATTCCACCTAGGTTAGCTCCAAAATGACCCATTTCACCTAGGTTAGCTCCAAAATGACCCATTTCACCTAAGTTAGCTAAAAAACGATCCATTTTACCTTAGTTAGCTCAAAAACGTGGCATTTCACCTAGGTTAGCTCATAAACGACCCATTTGACCTAGGTTAGCTCATAAATGACCCATTTCACCTAGGTTAGCTCATAAACAACCTATTTCACCTAGGTTAGCTCATAAACGACCCATTTCACCTAGGTTTGCTCATAAACGACTCATTTCACCTAGGTTTGCTCATAAACGACTCATTTCACCTAGGTTTGCTCATAAACGACTCATTTCACCTAGGTTTGCTCATAAACGACCCATTTCACCTAGGTTTTCTCATAAACGACCCATTTCACCTAGGTTTGCTCATAAACGACCAATTTCACTTAACTTAGCTCCAAAATGATCCATTTCACCTAGGATAGCTCATAAACTACCCATTTCACCTAGGTTAGCTCATATACGATACATTTCACCTAAGTTAGCTAATATATGGCATATACTTCTTCTTCTAGTGTTCTTCTTCTATTCTTTTTCTTCTAGTCTAATTCTTCTTCTAGTCTTCTTTTTCTAACTTTCTTATTTGTCATTTTGCAGGTTTCATTCACTTCACGGAAGCCAGCTTCCTATGATGGATTGCTTGCTTTTTCCTGTTTTTTCCTTTGATGCACTTGTATTCTGTTGGCTTGCTATGAAGAAACTTTGCATATTATAATATGTATGGATCGATGGAACTATGTGATGGATATATATGTGATGTGAAATTTTTGATGGATATATATGTGATGTGATGGAACTATGTGATGGATATTTATGTGATGGATATATATGTGCTGTGAAATTTTTGTTGTGATAATTGTTGGATATAAGAAAAACAGAAAAAAAAAGAGGCAGTGCAGGCTCTTTGCCATCCGCGGCAGACGGCAAAGAGCCCTTTGCCGTCGGTGGCGGACGGCAAAGGGGGCACGTGGCGCCCACCTGTGCTTCCTGGGGTGGACCATTTGGCCAATTTGCCAACAGTGGCGAACGGCAAAGCCTGGCTGACGGCAAAGACTTCGCCTTTGCCGTCCGCCGCGCGGACGGCAAAAAAAATGGGCGCTGAGGTATTGCTGATGTCACCTGGCTGACGGCAAAGAGGCGCACTAATTTGCCGTCCGCTGGTGGACGGCAAAGGCCGCCGTTAGCCTCCTAACGGAGTGACAATGGCGGACGTGCCACATTTTGCCGTCCCCCCTCTTTGCCGTCCGCTGCTGTAGGCAAAGGGCTCTTTGCCGTCCGCCTTGGAAAGCAGATGGCAAAGGACCTGTGTGCCGACCCTATCTTTGCCGTCTGTGTTTGCCGTCCGCGGCGGACGGCAAAGTGCTTTGCCGTCAGCCGTCCCTGCCTTTGCCGTTCGCCATGGCAGATGGCAAAGTACTGGATTCCTGTAGTGATAAGTGAAGCAAGAGAGTTTAAATTATTTCTACAAAAGATATGCCCACGCTCTAACAAATATAAGTGAAGCAAAAGATGATTCTACAAATGGTGGTTGTCTATGTGAAGAGAAATAGGCAATCCAAACTTCAAATGATATGAGTGAAGCACATGAAGCATTCTATAAAGCCATACTCAAAAGATTTAAGTGAAGTGCAATGAGCATTCTATAAATCAACCAAGGACTATCTCATACCAGAATGGTGCATAAAATAAAAATAAAAATCTAATTGCAAAAGACGCTCCAAGACTTGCACATAATGCATGAACGAAACGAATCCGAAAATATATCGATACTTGTTGAAGAAAGAGGGGATGCATCCCCAAGCTTAGACGCTTGAGTCTCCTTGAATATTTACTTGGGGTGCCTCGGGCATCCCCAAGCTTGAGCTCTTGCCTCTCTTCCTTCTTCTCACATCGAAACATCCTCGATTAGACACTACATCACACAAAACTTCAACAGAAAACTCGGTAAGATCCGTTAGTATAATAAAGCAAATCACCAATCTAAGTATTGTTGCAAACCAATTCATATTTTGTTTTTTCATTGTGTCTACTGTAATATAACTTTTCCATGGCTTAATCCACTAATATAAATTGATAGATTCATCAAAACAAGCAAACTATGCATCAAAAACAGAATCTGTCAAAAACAGAACAGTCTGTAGCAATCAGAACATCCACCATACTTCTGGTACCCCAACATTTCTACCAAAATAAGGAAAAATAAACAAGTTGTACAGCAAGACACTGCAAAAGGAATCAGAACCTTTTGACTTTCCAGTTAAAAATGTAAAATCGTGCACTACAGCCAAAGTTTCTGTCCTGCACCGTACAAACCAACAAGCATTGTAAACATCCTAAAGGCAAACCTTGGCACATTATTTTTATAATACAATGGAATTGTACAAGGGGATAATTATTTTTGATGAAAATTTTCTGTAATCAAGATTCACAAAGTTTCCGTGAGCATGAACAACGTTCAAGGCTAGCTCCCACTTCAACAATGCTTGTCTTTCTCACTTTCACTTTCCTTTTTGAAAAGTTTTTAGGTTCCCCTCTTTATTTTTTTGTTTTTAAACTATATAAAAGCACTCAACAGAAATAAATGACTCTCTAAAACCTCCGGTTGTCTCCCTGGCAGCGCTTTGTTTAAATCCATTAAGCTAGGCATTTAGTGCTCAAGTAATGGATCCACCAGGATCCCAAGGTATATCAAAGCCAATTTTAATTAACAATGATTTTTAATTTAGTAATGAGCACAAAGTAACATAAATCATGTAATTTCGAAGTCTAACTCTCTTCCTATGCATCGGCATGTCATAAAAGAACAATTCATGCACACAAAGTAAAGGCCAATGCATAGTATAAGCAGTTTCTTGCAATTTTATCATATTGGGTACATAGAGAGGTGGAGATGTAGTTCCTCTCTCATAATAATTGCAAGTAGGATCAGCAAGCACATGCATATTATATCTATCAAGATCATCATGTGCAACGGTAAAAGGCAACCCATCAATATAATCCTTAATAAGTGCAAACTTCTCCGATATAGTATAATCGGGAGAATTCAAAAAGATAATAGGACTATCATGCGTGGGTGCAATAGCGACAATTTCATGTTTAACATAAGGAACTATAGCAAGTTCATCCCCATAAGCATCATTCATATTGGCATCTTGGCCACAAGCATAGCAAGCATCATCAAAAAGGGATATTTCAAAAGAATCATAGGGATCATAACAGTCATCATAGCAATCATCCTTCGGTAAGCACGAAGGGGAATTAAACAATGTATGAGTTGAAGAGTTACTCTCATTAGAAGGTGGGCACGGGTGATCAATCCGCTCTTCCTCCTTTTGTTCTTCGCTCTCCTCCTCATCTTTTTCATCCAATGAGCTCTCAGTTTCATTAACTTCTTCTTCCATAGATTCCTGCAAAATATTAGTCTCTTCTTGGACAGCGGAGACTTTCTTAATAAGTGCATTAATATAGGCATTATATTCATAATTCTCACAATATTTAAGGATAGCTAAATTTTCAGATCTATAACAAGCATCATCAAAATCCTCAAACTCTTTAAACATGGATTCAATTTCATAAGCACCCATAAAAGCAACAAATTCTTCTATTTGTTCCACATCATAGTAATCATATATACCTCTAGCATAAGAAGCCAAGGTTTCATTATCATTAAATTTGCATGAAAAGGGGAGGTGTGGAGCATTCATCCTAGAGAAACAAGTATAATCATATTCCGAGCATAGTTGTCTAGCATACCACTTCAACATATTAATTTGATCCCATAATAGTTTCCCTTTTTGCGTCGAGCGATAATCCCTAAAGTATTCACGTTGATCCAATGCTACTCCCATTATAAAGTTGAATGGGGTTTTCTCAGAATTATCAAAGTAGTACAAAATATTTTTCTCATGATGAGAATCGAGGGTTTTAGGAGTTACCCCATCCTCATGAGTAGCAAGTACACCTAATTTTTTTGGTATTTTGTGTTCCATATCCATAACTAAAGATAGATAACAACTAAGAACAACAAATAAAAATTACGTAGTGATAAAGCAAACAAGCACACACGAGAATATTCACCCCATGCTATGACTCCCCGGCAACGGCGCCAGAAAAAGGTATTGATAACCCACAAGTATAGGGGATCGCAACAGTTTTCGATAAGTAAGAGTGTCGAACCCAACAAGGAGCTAAAGGTAGAAAAAATATTCCCTAAAGTTCTATCGACCACCGATACAACTCTACGCACGCTTAATGTTTACTTTACCTAGAACAAGTATGAAACTAGAAGTACTTGGTAGGTGTTTTCGGGTAAGCTTGCAAGAAAGTAAAGAACACGTAAATATAAACTAGGGGTTGTTTAGATAAATAAGCAATAAAGAGTAAATATAGCGAGTGTGGAAAAGTGGTGGTAGGAGTTGTGGAATTGTCCCTAGGCAACTGACTATGTTACTAGACCGGTAATCACTATTGCAATTCTATTTGAGGGAGAGGCATAAGCTAACATACTTTCTCTACTTGGATCATATTCACTTATGATTGGAACTCTAGCAAGCATCCGCAACTACTAAAGATTCATTAAGGTAAAACCCAACCATAGCATTAAAGTACCAAGTCCCCTTTTATCCCATACGCAAACAACCTACTTACTCGGGTCTATGCTTCTGTCACTCACGCCACCCACCATAAGAAAATCATAAACATATTGCAAACCCTACAACGGGAATCCCTCACACTTGCGCGACACGGAGGGCACAATAGGCTAGCACCAATAATAAAATATGCAACTCAAACCAATCATAGCAACTCATCAATCACCGATAGGACAATGGAAATCTACTCAGACATCATAGGATGGCAACACATCATTGGATAATAATATGAAGCATAAAGAACCATGTTCAAGTAGAGGGTACAGCGGGTTGCGGGAGAGTGGACCGCTGTAGATAGAAGGGGGAAGGTGATGGAGATGTTGGTGAAGATGACGGCGGTGTTGGTGAAGATCGTGGTGATGATGATGGCCCCCGACGGCGTTCCGGCACCACCAGAAGCAAGGGGGAGAGAGCCCCCCTTCTTCTTCTTCTTCTTCCTTGACCTCCTCCCTAGATGAGAGAAGGGTTTCCCCTCTGGTCCTTTGCTCCCATGGCTTGGGAGGGGCGAGAGCCCCTCCGAGATTGGATCTATCTCTCTGTTTCTGCGTTCCCTGATTCTACCCCTTCACCGTTTCATTTATATCTGGAGATCCGTAACTCCGATTGGGGTGAATCTTTCGCCCAGATCTTTCTCATAAAATTAGCTTTCTTGCGCCAAAAGAAGAGCGTCAACCGCCTTACGGGTGGACCACGAGGGTCAGGGGCGCGCCTGGGGGGGTAGGGCGCCCCCCCCCCCTACCTCGTGACCACCTCGGACACCGTCTCGCGTTGATTTTACTTCCCAAAAATCATAAATATTCCAAAAAAAGTCTCCGTCCGTGTTTATCCCATTTGGACTCTGTTTGATATTGGGTTTCTGCGAAACAAAAAACATCCAACAGATAAGAACTGGCACTGGGCACTGGATCAATATGTTAGTCCCAAGAAATAGTATAAAAAGTTGCCAAAAGTATATAAAAGTTGGAGAATATAGGCATGGAACAATCAAAAATTATAGATACGACGGAGACGTATCAAGCTGCTCCTCTGGGTGGAACAAACAAATTCACCAGATCCGATTGTGAGGATGCGGTGGTGGGAGTATCGATCCAAGATGGAGAATCCACCCGAGATTGAAGGATCGAGCATCTACACGGTGTCGTTTGCGAGGGTGTTGTGGTAGAGCGAGCCGGTGGAGTCTTCGTCGATCGAACCCACTTGCAAGAGGAGAAAAACAGTTGGGGCGATGATGCTTCCCCGCCATCCTCTTCCTCGCCGTTCACGTCGTCCCACGGGGCAGCTGTCTGCCACCGATGAATAGGAGGGGACTCCCCCCCCCCAAATAGTCTGAGGAGGAGCTTAGGGTTGTCGGTATTTGCAGTTTGTGAGTTGTGTTTTTTGTTTGAGATTTGAGAGTACTAACAGATATGAATGTCTTTTCAATTTCAGATTTGCAGCATAGAGCATATGAAGTATTTTATGAATTCTAGACATATATTTTTAGCACTTTAAAAAATGTAGTTTCATATAAAAGTGTAGACAATGTGATTCTCAGAGAAGAAACTACAAGTTTCAGTTTCAGATAATAAATTGCAAGTTTCAGAGGTAGAGCATTTATATTAGCACGCCCTTTTCAAACAGGGATAACATCATGTTAGAAGTTTTATTCATGGTCGAAAATGGAACTACAAGCCAGTTAACATCATGCTAATCAACATTCACGAATATCACATCTTCATATGATTCACAGTCAAAAGATATGATATTTCTGAAATGCCCACACAATGTTAAGTGTGCGAATGACAAAGAAACCGAGGGACGAAGTTTTGGCAAGTGTTTGAGGTGGTGTGCCTAGATGACAATGGGCACCCACATGTTAGATGCAGAGGAAAAAAATTGTGGATATTTTCACTACATCCGGTGGAATCGAACCCGGGCGGAGCAGCGGTTGGGGAGTGGAACTCGGCCACCAGACAATGATGACCCACAAGTATAGGGGATCTATCATAGTCCTTTATATAAGTAAGAGTGTAGAACCCAATGAGGAGCAGACGGAAATGACAAGCGGTTTTCAGCAAGGTACGTATTCTCTTCAAGCACTGAAATTATCGGTAACATATAGTTTTGTGATAAGATAATTCGTAACGAGTAACAAGTAACAAATGTAACTAAGGTGCAGCAAGGTGGCCCAATCATTTTTGTAGCAAAGGACAAGCCTGGACGAACTCTTATATAAAGCAAAGCGCCCCGAGGACACATGGGAATTATTGTCAAGTTAGTTTTCATCATGCTCATATGGTTCGTGTTCGTTACTTTGATAATTTGATATGTGGGTGGACCGGTGATTGGGTGCTTCCCTTCCTTGGACAAGCCTCCCACTTACGATTAACCCCTCTTGCAAGCATCCGCAACTATGAAAGAAGAATTAAGGTAAACCTAACCATGGCATGAAACATATGGATCCAAATCAGCCCCTTACGAAGCAACACATAAACTAGGGTTTAACCTTCTATCACTCTAGAAACCCATCATCTACTTTTTACCTCCAAATGCCATCCCCTAGGCCAAAATCATGGTGAAGTGTCATGTAGTCCATGTTCACATAACACCACTAGAGGAAAGACAACATACATCTCATCAAAATATCGAACGAATACCAAATTCACATGATTACTTACAACAAGACTTCTCCCATGTCCTCGGGAACAAACGTAACTACTCACAAAGCATATTCATGTTCATAATCAGAGGAGTATTAATTATCATTAAGGATCTGAACATATAATCTGCCACCGAATAAACCAACTAGCATCAACTACAAGGAGTAATCAACACTACTAGCAACCCACTGGTACCAATGTGAGGTTTTGAGACAAATATCGGATACAAGAGATGAACTAGGGATTGAGAGGAGATGGTGCTGGTGAAGTTGTTGATGGAGATTGACCCCCTCTCGATGAGAGAATCGATGGTGATGACGATGGCGATGGTTTCCCCCTCCCGGAGGGATGTTTCCCCAGCAGAACAGCTCCGCCGAAACCCTAGATTGGTTCTGCCCAGGTTCTGCCTCGAGATGGCAGTGCTTCATCCCGAAAGATTCCTTCTGATTTTTTCCAGGTCAAAACACACCATATAGCAGAAGATGGGCGTCGGGGGCCTACCAGGGGGCCCAGAAGACCGGAGGGCACGCCACCACCCTTGTGAATCGCCCAATATTTTTTTATATATTCAAAAAATATTCTCCGTGAAGTTTCAGGACTTTTGGAGTTGTGCAGAATAGGTCTCTAATATTTGCTCCTTTTCCAGTCCAGAATTCCAGCTGCCTACGTTCTCCCTCTTCATGTAAACCTTATAAAATAAGAGAGAAAAGGCATAAGTATTGTGATATAATGTGTAATAACAGCCCATAATGCAATAAATATCAATATAAAAGCATCATGCAAAATGGACGTATCAACTCCCCCAAGCTTAGACCTCGCTTGTCCTCAAGCGAAAGCCGATATCGAAAAATATGTCCACACGTTTAGAGATAGAGGTGTTGATAAAATAAAATACGGACATGAGGGCATCATGATCATCTTTAGAACAGCAACATATATTGTCATATTATTTCTTATGCTAGAGTAACAATTCATTCACAAGGTAAAGTATGAATCAGAAACTTCATTGAAAACTAACAAACTATGATCTCAGCCATTGTAGCAATTGCAATTTATCATAACATCGGAAAGAGACAATATAAGAACTTTTCAGCAAGTCCACATACTGAACTATCATTTAGTCTTTCACAATTGCTAACACTCACGCGATACTTATGGGTACAAAATTTCAGTCGGACACCGAGAAAGATAGGGGCTTATAGTTTCGCCTCCCAACCTTTTACCTCAAGGGTAATGTCAACTATAATACTTTATGAAAACCTACATCTGAGTGGATTTATATATATCCGGATCTCTCCAACACATAGTGCTTGCCAAAGGAAAAAGTGTAAAAAGGAAAGGTGAAGATCACCATGACTCTTGTATAAGGGTAGAAGGTAAAAATAAAAGATAGGCCCTTCACAGAGGTAAGAAGAGGTTGTCATGCGCTTTTATGGTTGGATGCACAAAATCTTAATGCAAAAGAACGTCACTTTATATTGCCGGTTGTGATAAAGAACTTCATTATGTAGTCCATCACTTTTATTTCTTCCATATGACAAGTTCTTATAAAGCTTATTTTCTTCACACTAATAGATCATACATATTTAAATAGCAATTTTTATTGCTTGCATCGATGACAACTTACTTGAACGATCTTACTCAATCCATAGGTAGGTATGGTGGACTCTCATGGCAAAACTGGTTTAAGGGGTGTTTGGAACCACAAGTAGTATCTCTACTTGGTGCAAATAATTTTGCTAGCATGAGGGGGAAAAGCAAGCTCAACATGTTGGAGGATCCATGACAATATAACTTCTATTCGGATATAAGAAAACATAACCCATTATGTTCTCTTCCTTGTCCAACATCAACTTTTTAGCATGCCATATTTTAATGAGTGCTCACAATTACAAAAGATGTCCAAAATAGTATATTTATATGTAAAACCTCTCTTTCTTTATTACTTCCTATTAATTGCAGCAATGACCAAAACTATGTTTGTCAACTCTCAAAAACTTTTATTCATCATACTCTTTATATGTGAAGTCATTACTATCCATAAGATCAATATATGATCTTTTTATTTATTTTTGTTCTTTCTTTAATCCCTCAAGATCATAGCAAGGTAGCAAAGCCCTCAACTCAAAACTACTCTTTATTATATATAACTCATGTACTCGATTACATAGATAGAGATCAAAACAAAACTCAAAGCTAGATCATACTAAAACTTTATTCTACTAGATCAAGAGATAACCGAAAGGATCTAACTAAGAAAAATGATAAAGATAGAGGTGTGATGGTGATATGATACCGGGGCACCTCCCCCAAGCTTGGCAGTTGCCAAGGGGAGTGCCCATACCCATGTATTTATGCCTCTTTCTTTGGAGGTGGTGATGTGATATTCTTGGCGATGATGCCCCTTAAGATGAGATTCTCTTCCTCGAGCTTATTAATTTCCTCTTAAGATCCATTACTTCCTTGCGGAGTTTACCCATGACGGCTAAAGCTCCATTCACCCATGGATGTTTCATAGCTGCGGAGAAAAAGCAACACTCTTTTTCATATTTTCATAAGAGAGAAATCTAGCATTGGGAGGAATGACCGAATTTGGTATTGTTGCGCTCTGAAGTTCCTCCAGCATGAATCTAGTTTGAAGACTAGAGGTAACTTCTTGATCCTCCTCCATGGCATCCACCCTTTTCAAGTCAGCATCCATCTCTTCCTCCGTTGATTGCCCGAAGTGGTTAGCTTCGTTGTATGCTCTTGGGCCCGGTGTCGGGTGAGATACCCGACTTTCCCCGACTGACTCTTGAGAACATATCTTGCTCTAAATCTTCTGCAGAAACAGCTCAAAACGAAAACAGGGGATTTTGCCATGGTACGGTGGTCAAAACCTTTAGGAGATTATATAATGAATTTTTACCGACCAAAAGGAGTATTGTGCAAGAAAATGAAGTCCGGGGGGCACACGAGGTGGCCACAAGGCAGGGGGCTCACTAGGGGGGTAAGGCGCGCCCTCCACCCTTGTGGTCTCCTCGTGTCTCTTTTGGACTACTTTTAATTTTCCAAATTTTTTAAATATTCCAAAATGGAGAAAAATTGCTATTGGAACAGTTTTGAAGTCAGTTTGCTTACCGTACCACATACTTATTCCTTTTCGGAGTATCAAACATTCTGGAAGGTGTCCCTTACTCCTTCGGTGTTACAGTGTCAATTATATTGGTCTCAACATTTATGGGATTACCTGAGATATAATGTTTGATTCTTTGACCGTTTACCACCTTCGGATTTGTGCCTTCAGCGTTGTTGAGTTTTATGGCACCGGAACAATAGACCTCCTCGATAATGTAAGGACCTTCCCATTTAGAGAGAAGTTTTCCTGCAATTTTTTTTAAATGAGAGTTGTATAGCAAAACATGATCACATACATTAAACACACGCTTTTGTATCCTCTTGTCATGCCATCTTTTAACCTTTTCTTTAAACAACTTGGCATTCTCATAGGCTTGGGTCCTCCATTCATCAAGCGAGCTAATGTCAAATAACCTCTTCCTCACCGGCAAGTTTGAAATCATAACTGAGCTCTTTAATAGCCCAATATGCCTTATGTTCTAGTTCGAGAGGTAAGTGACAAGCCTTTTCCATAAACCATCTTATACAGAGACATACCCATAGGATTTTTATAAGCAGTTCTATAAGCCCATAATGCATCATCAGGTTTCTTAGACCAATTCTTTCTAGATTTATTAACATTCTTTTGCAAAATCAATTTAATCACTCTATTGCTCAATCCTACCTGACCACTAGGCTGAGGATGATATGGAGATGCAATTCCATGGTTAACATCATATTTAGCAAGCATTTTACAGAAAGCACCATGAATAAAATGTGAACCACCATCAGTCATTAAATATCTAGGGACTCCAAACCTCAGAAAAATAACTTCTTTAAGCATCCTAATAGAGGTGTTATGATCAGCACTACTAGTTGGAATAGCTTCTACCCACTTAGTAACGTAATCAATAGTAACTAAAATATGTGTATACCCATTAGAGGAAGGAAAAGGTCCCATATATCAAAGCCCCAAACATCAAATGGTTCAATAACAAGTGAATGGTTCATAGGCATTTCCCGACGTCTACTAATATTACCAATTCTTTGACATTCATCACATGACAAGACAAACTTACAAGCATCATTGAAGAGAGTAGGCCAATAAAAACTAGATTGCAATACCTTGTGTGCAGTTCTATCTCCAGCATGGTGTCCTCCATAGGACTCGGAGTGGCACTTACATAGGATCTATTCCTGTTCATGCTCAGGTACACAACATCTAATAACACCATCTACTCCTTCTTTATAAAGGTGTGGTTCATCCCAAAAGTAATATCTTAAATCATAGATTTTTTTTCTTTTGCTGGTATGTGAAACTAGGTGGTATAAATTTGACAATAATGTAATTAGCATAATCATCATACCATGGAGTATTACGAGAAGCATTTATGATAGCTAATTGCTCATCAGGAAAGCTATCATCAATAGGCAGTGGGTCATCAAGAACATTTTCTAACCTAGACAAGTTGTCTGCAATGGGGTTCTCAGCTCCCTTTCTATCAATAATATGCTAATCAAATTCTTGCAGCAAGAGAACCCATCTAATGAGTCTAGGTTTAGCATCTTTCTTTTCCATACGATATCTAATAGTAGCATGATTAGTTTGAACAGTTACTTTGGAATACACAATATAAGATCTGAACTTATCACAAGCAAAAACAACCGCTAAAAATTCTTTTGCAGTAGTAGCATAATTTCTTTGGGCACTGTCTATAGTTTTACTAGCATAATGGATAACATTCAATTTCTTATCAACTCTTTGGCCTAGAACAGGACCAACAGCATAATCACTAGCATCGCACATCATTTCAAAGGGTAAATTCCAATCAGGTGGCTGGATAATAGGTGCAAAAGTCAAGGCTTTCTTAAGTATTTCAAATGCTTCTACGCAATCATCATCAAAAATGAAAGGAACATCTTTTTGCAAGAGATTAATGAAAGGCCTAGAAAGTCTTTAATAAACCTCCCATAGAAACCAGCATGACCAAGGAAACTTCTTATACCTTTGATGTCTTTAGGACACGGCATCTTTTCAATAGCATCTACGTTAGCTTTATCAACTTCAATACCTCTTTCGGAAATTTTATGCCCCAAGACAATACCTTCACTAACCATAAAGTGGCACTTTGTCGGATTCCGGGCTCCGCAGACCCAAGAAAGGTTCGAACTCAAGGGCGTGTGCGAAGAACTCAACTTCTCAAGCCAATCGATCCGCTGCTCTCACGACCTAGCTCGATGAACACGACAAAGAAAGACACGGCAGTTTACCCAGGTTCGGGCCACCTTGCGGTGTAAAACCCTACTCCTGCTTTGTGGAGGATTAGCCTCGCGAGGGGCTAAGGATGAACTAGTACAAGTGGAAGAACAGCCTCAAGAGACATGTTCTTGTGATGAGCTCTGGGGATTTGGCCTCCGGGAGTCCGATCCCTCCTATGGTGGTGGCTAGGCTATATTTATAGTGGCCTTGGTCCTCTTCCTCCAAAGCTTAGGCAGGAAGAGATCCCACAACAGCCAAATTTGAAAGGGGACAAGAAGTACATCTAATCCTGACAAAAGGTGGTCTTCACCTGCAAATACTCTGAGCGTGACGTCATGGTGGGCTCGGTGACGACAGCCATCCTGACTTTCTGGCGGTCTTGGTCTCATTGCACGCAAATGGACGTTTGGCTGATTCCTTGGGACTCCACATCTATGCTTGCCTCCTTTCCACCAAAGAGGAAACCTGCTGCTCTGCGCCTGCTGGCGCGCACCTGGCCTTGGTCATCATGGCTAATGTCATTTAAGCCTCGTGAGGCCGGGTCTTGCATAGAAATCTCCGCTCCGGTCAGGAGGCCGCCTGAGGAGGCCGCTCCCTCAGGAGGTCTTGATGTCGCCCGCCTCGCGAGGCTTGTCCCCTCGCGAGGGTCTTGTCTTGTCATAGTTGAAGCTGGGTCGTACCAGGCCATCAATGAAGCCACGCCATGGGCCACAGGCAGGCAGGTCTGGGTACCCTGGTTCCCAGAATGCCGACTGATACGTCTCGAACGTATCTATAATTTTTTATTGCTCCATGCTATTATATTACCCGTTTTGGATGTTTACGAGCTTTACTTTACACTTTTATATCATTTATGGGACTAACCTACTAACCGGAGGCCCAACCCGAATTGCTGTTTTTTGCCTATTTCAGTGTTTTGAAGAAAAGGAATATCAAATGGAGTCCAAACATAATGAAACCTTCGGGAGCAATCTTTTTGGAACAAACACAATCCATGAGACTTGGGGTGGACATCAAGAAACAACCGAGGCGGCCACGAGGGTGCCCGGCATGCCCTAGGGGGTGGGCGTGCCCCCCACCCTCGTGGGCCCCTCGAGGCTCCCCTGACCGACTTCCTTCGCCAATATATACCTCCATACCCTGAAAACATCGGGGAGCACCACGAAACCCTATTTCCACTGCCGCAACTTTCTGTACCCGTGAGATCCCATCTTGGAGCCTTTTTCGGAGCTCCGCCGGAGGGGGAATCAATCACGGAGGGCCTCTACGTCATCGCCAAGGCCTCTCCTATGAGTTGTGAGTACCACAGACCTTCGGGTCCATAGTTATTAGCTAGATGGCTTCTTCTCTCTCTTAGAATCTCAATACAAAGTTCTCCTCGATCTTCTTGGAGATCCATTCGATGTAACTCTTTTTGCGGTGTGTTTATCGAGATCCGATGAATTCTGGGGTTATGATCAAGTTTATCTATGAGAAATATTTGAATCTCCTCTGAATTATTTTATGTATGATTTGTTATCTTTGGAAGTCTCTTCGAATTATCAGTTTGGTTTGGCCTACTAGATTGATCTTTCTTGCAATGGGAGAAGTGCTTAGCTTTGGGTTCAATCTTGCGTTGTCCTTTCCCAATGACAGCAGGGGCAGCAAGGCATGTATTGTATTGTTGCCATCGAGGATAAAAAGATGGGGTTTATATCATATTGTTTGAGTTTATCCCTCTACATCATGTCATCTTGCCTAATGCATTACTCTGTTCTTATGAACTTAATACTCTAGATGCATGTAGGATAGTGGTCGATGTGTGGAGTAATAGTAGTAGATGCAGGCAGGAGTCGATCTACTTGTCGCGGACGTGATGCCTATATACATGATCATGCCTAGATAATCTCATAACTATGCACTTTTCTATCAATTGCTCGACAGTAATTTGTTCACCCACCGTAATACTTATGCTATCTTAAAAGAAGCCACTAGTGAAACCTATGGCCCCGGGGTCTATCTTTTATCATATAAGTTTCTGATATACTTTATTTTGCAATCTTTGCTTTCCAATCTATATCATAAAAATACCAAAAATATTTATCTTATGTTATTATCTCTATCAGATCTCACTTTCGCAAGTGGCCGTGAAGGGATTGACAATCCCTTTATCCCATTGGTTGCGAGGTTCTTGTTTGTTTGTGTAGGTATGAGGGACTACTGAGGAGCCTCCTACTAGATTGATACCTTGGTTCTCAAAAACTGAGGGAAATAGTTACGCTACTTTGCTGCATCACCCTTTCCTCTTCAAGGGAAAACCAATGCAGTGCTCAAGAGGTAGCAAGAAGGATTTCTAGCACCGTTGCTGGGGAGGCTTACACCAAGTCAAGTCAAGATTCGACCTCCCGCCAACTTGCGATTTCTGGCGCCATTGCCGGGGAAGTCTACGCTCAAGTCAAGACATACCAAATACCCATCACAAACTCTTCTCCCTCGCATTACATTATTTGCCATTTGCCTCTTGTTTTCCTCTCCCCCACTTCACCCTTTGCCTTTTCTTCGCCCTCCTTCCGTTCGATATTGTGTTACCATGTACTTTATTTTTTCTTGCATCTTCGCTTGCTAAAAGCTTATGGATCCTCATCCACTTGCTAATCTCTTTAAGAGATCCAATTATGATGAACCAAATTCTAGTGATTTGAGTGCACTAGATTATATTTATGAGGTTTGCTTGAGATTCGTGAATCTAAAAATTGTGATGAAGAAATTTATGAAAAGATTCATGATAACTCCTTGAATGAAAAGTATGATTGCAATGATTTTATTATAAATTCTATTAATGTCAATTGTGTTAATGGTATACAAAACCCTACGGTTGGGGATGCTAGTTTTGCTATGTCCACTACTTGTTGCAATGATCATGATTGGGGTGATTCTTCTTATAATCTTGAAATTTTATTTAAGCCCCGTGATGAATATGAGATTGAAAGGGAGTATGGAAGAGTGTCAACTTTAGATCCCACATATTTGGATAATGTTCAATCTTATGAAGTTTTTGATAAAAGTGGGTTTAGAGAGGTCATGACTTTAGTTAATGATAATCCCACTATTTTGGAAGAGTGTCAACTCTGCATGCATGTGGATCATGTTGAAAATATTTTATGTGATAGCTATTTTGTTGAATTTGCCTATGATCCTACATGTAATTATTATGAGAGAGGAAAATATGGTCGTAGAAATTTTTATCTTACTAAATTACCTCTCATCATGTTGAGATTGCTATCGTCTCTTTCTTCTTCCTTGCATATGCTAGTTTTTGCTTGCCTTGCAAATTTGTTTGCTTATAATATGCCTATGAATAGGAAGTATGTTAGACTTAAATGTGTTTGTCACGTGTTTCAAGTTGCTCTCTTTGCGCTTCAATTCTTATCTTTCATGTGAGCATCATTAAAATTATCAATGCCAAGCTAAAAGGCTATAAAGAAAAGCGCTTGTTGGGAGACAACCCAATATTTTTCCTAGCTGTAATTCAATAAATAATTCATCTAGCCTCTGTTTAGATGTGTTTTTATGTTTTAATTAGTGTTTGTGCCAAGTAGAACCTATAGGATCATCTTGGGTGATAGTTAGTTTGATCTTGCTGAAAAACAGAAACTTTTTCACGCACGAGAATAATTTTAGTAAATAACAGAAACGTGCTTTTTAGTTGATTATTTTTTAAGTAGATCAGTAGACAAATTTCCCAGGACTTCCTATTTTGATAGGATTTTTAGAGTTACATAAGTATTCGAAAGTTGCAGATTTCTACACACTGTTTTTGACAGATTCTGTTTTTCGTGTGTTGTTTGCTTATTTTGATGAATCCATGGCTAGTATCGGGGGGTATGAACCATAGAGAAGTTGGAATACAGTAGGTTTAACACCAATATAAATAAATAATGAGTTCATTACAATACCTTAAGTGGTGGTTTTTCTTTCTTGCACTAACGAAGCTTATGAGATTTCCTGTTGAGTTTTGTGTTGTGAAGTTTTCAAGTTTTGGGTAAAGATTTGATGGACTATGGAATAAGGAGTGGCAAGAGCCTAAGCTTGGGGATGCCCATGGCACCCCAAGATAATTCAAGTACAACCAAAAGCCTAAGCTTGGCGATGCCCCAGAAGGCACCCCCTCTTTCGTCTTCGTCTATTGGTAACTTTACTTGGAGTTATATTTTTATTCTCCACATGATATGTGTTTTGCTTGGAGCGTCTTGTATGATATGAGTCTTTTTTTTAGTTTACCACAATCATCCTTGCTGTACACACCTTTTTGGAGATACACAACATGATTCGGAATTTATTAGAATACTCAATGTGCTTCACTTATATCTTTTGAGCTAGATAATATTGCTCTAGTGCACTTATATCTTTTTAGAGCACAGCGGTGGTTTTATTTTGTAGAAATTGTTGATCTCTCATGCTTCACTTATATTATTTTGAGAGTCTTTTAGAACAGCATGGTATTTTCTATGGTTATAAAATTGGTCCTAGAATAACGGGCATCCAAGTTGGGTATAATAAAAACTATCATAGAAAGTGAATTTGATGCTTGATAATTGTTTTGAGATATAAAGGTGGTGATATTAGAGTCATGCTAGTTGGGTAATTGTGAATTTAAGAAATACTTGTGTTGAAGTTGGCAAGTCCCGTAGCATGCACGTATGGTAAAAGTTGTGTAACAAATTTGTTGCATGGGGTGCTCTTTTGATTGCCTTCCTTATGAGTGGAGGTCGGGATCGCGCGATGGTTAACTACTACCAACCCTTCCCCTAGGAGCATGCGTGGTAGTACTTTGCTTCGAGGGCCAATAAAATTTTGCAATAAGTATATGAGTTCTTTATGACTAATGTGAGTCCATGGATTATACGCACTCTTACCCTTCCATCATTGCTAGCCTCTTCGGTACCATGCATTGCCCTTTCTCACCTTGAGAGTTGGTGCAAACTTCGCCGGTGCATCCAAACCCCATGATATGATACGCTCTATCACACATACACCTCCTTATATCTTCCTCAAAACAGCCGCCATACCTACCCATTATGGCATTTCCATAGCCATTCTGAGATATATTGCGATGCAACTTTCCACCGTTCCGTTCATCATGACACGTTTCATCATTATTGCTTTTGCATGATCATGTAGTTGACATCGTATTTGTGGCAAAGCCACATTCACTTTTCATACATGTCGCTCTTGATTCATTGCGCCGGAGGCATTCATATAGAGTCATATTTTGTTCTAGTATCGAGTTGTAATTCGTGAGTTGTAAATAAATAGAAGTGTGATGATGATCATTATTAGATCATTGTCCCCTATAAAAAAAGAGAAAGGCCAAATAAAAAAAGGAAGCCCCCCCCCCAAGGGAGAAAATAAAAAAGGGGGACAATGTTACTATCTTTTTCCACACTTGTGCTTCAAAGTAGCACCATGTTCTTCATATAGAGAGTCTCCTATGTTGTCACTTTCATATACTAGTGGGAATTTTTCATTATAGAACTTGGCTTGTATATTCCAACGATGAGCTTCCTCAAAATGCCCTAGGTCTTCATGAGCAAGCAAGTTGGATGCACACCCACTTAGTTTCTTTTGTTGAGCTTTCATACATTTATAGCTCTAGTGCATCCGTTGCATGGCAATCCCTACTCCTCATGTTGACATCAATTGATGGGCATCTCCATAGCCCGTTGATTAGCCTCGTCAACGTGAGACTTTCTCTTTTTTTGTCTTCTCAACACAACCTCCATCATTATATTCTATTCCACCCATAGTGCTATATCCATGGCTCGCGCTCATGTATTGTGTGAGAGTGAAAAAAGCTAAAGCGCGTTAAAAAGTATGAACGAATTGCTTGGCTGAAACCGGGGTTGTGCATGATGGGAGTATTTTGTGTGAAAAAAAATGAAACATAGCCTAACTATATGATTTTGTAGGGATAAACTTTCTTTAGCCATGTTATTTTGAGAAGACATGATTGCTTTATTAGAATGCTTGAAGTATTATTACTTTTATGTCAATATGAACTTTTTATCTTGAATCATTTGGATCTGAAAATTCATGCCACAATAAAGAAAATTACATTGAGAAATATGCTAGGTAGCATTCCACATCAAAAATTCTATTTTTATCATTTACCTACTCGAGGACGAGCAGGATTAAGCTTGGGGATGCTTGATACGCCTCCAACGTATCTATAATTTTTGATTGCTCCATGCTATTATATTACCCGTTTTGGATGTTTATGGGCTTTACTTTACACTTTTATATCATTTTTGGGACTAACCTACTAACCAAGACCCAACCCAATTGCTCTTTTTTTGCCTATTTCAGTGTTCGAAGAAAAGGAATATCAAACGGAGTCCAAATGGAATGAAACCTTCGGGGGCGATCTTTTTGGAACAAACGTAATCCATGAGACTTGGAGTGGACGTCAAGAAGCAACCAAGGCGGCCACGAGGGTGCCCGACGCGCCCTAGGGGGGTGGGCGCACCCCCCACCCTTGTGGGCCCCTCGAGGCTCCCCTGACCGACTTCCTTCACCGATATATACCTCCATACCCTGAAAACATCGGGGAGCATCAGGAAACCCTATTTCCACTGCCGCAACCTTCTGTACCCATGAGATCCCATCTTGGAGCCTTTTCCGGTGCTCTGCTGGAGGGGGAATCGATCATGGAGGGCCTCTACATCATCGCCAAGGCCTCTCCTGTGAGTTGTGAGTAGTTTACCACACACCTTCGGGTCCATAATTATTAGCTAGATGGCTTCTTCTCTCTCTTTGAATCTCAATACAAAGTTTTCCTCGGTCTTCTTGGAGATCTTTTTGATGTAACTCTTTTTGCGGTGTGTTTGTCGAGATCCGATGAATTGTGGGTTTATGATCAAGTTTATCTATGAGAAATATTTGAATCTCCTCTGAATTCTTTTATGTATGATTTGTTATCTTTGCAAGTCTCTTCGAATTATCAGTTTGGTTTGGCCTACTAGATTGATCTTTCTTGCAATGGGAGAAGTGCTTAGCTTTGGGTTCAATCTTGCAGTGTCCTTTCCCACTGACAGCAGGGGCAGCAAGGCATGTATTGTATTGTTGCCATCGAGGATAAAAAGATGGGGTTTATATCATATTGTTTGAGTTTATCGCTCTACATCATGTCATCTTGCCTAATGTGTTACTCTGTTCTTATGAACTTAATACTCTAGATGCATGCTGGATAGCGGTCGATGTGTGGAGTAATAGTAGTAGATGCAGGCAGGAGTCGGTCTACTTGTCGCGGACGTGATGCCTATATACATGATTATGCCTAGATAATCTCATAACTATGCACTTTTCTATCAATTGCTTAACAATAATTTGTTCATCGACCGTAATACTTATGCTATCTTGAGAGAAGCCACTAGTGAAACCTATGGCCCCCGAGTCTATCTTTTATCATATAAGTTTCCGATCTACTTTATTTTGCAATCTTTACTTTCCAATCTATATCATAAAAATACCAAAAATATGGGTGTAACCATTAGAGGCAGGAAAAGGTCCCATATAATCAAAGCCCCAAACATCAAATGGTTCAATAACAAGAGAATAGTTCATAGGCATTTCTTGACATCTATTAATATTACCAATCCTTTGACATTCATCACAAGACAAGACAAACTTACGGGCATCTTTAAAGAGAGTAGGCCAATAAAAACCGGATTGTAATACCTTATGTGCAGTTCTATCTACAGCATGGTGTCCTCCATATGGTTCGGAGTGACACTTGCATAGGATCTGTTCCTGTTCATGCTCAGGTACACAACGTCTAATAACACCATCTACTCCTTCTTTATAAAGGTGTGGGTCATCCCATAAGTAATGTCTTAAATCATAAAAGAACTTTTTCTTTTGCTGGTATGTCAAACTAGGTGGTATAAATTTAGCAACAATGTAATTAGCATAATTAGCATACCATGGAGCAGTACAAGAAGCATTAACGACCGCTAATTGTTCTTCAGGAAAGCTATCATCAATAGGTAGTGGGTCATCAAGAACATTCTCTAACCTAGACAAGTTGTCCGCAACGGGGTTCTCAGCTCCCTTTCTATCAACAATATGCAAATCAAATTCTTGGAGCAAGAGAACCCATCTAATAAGTCTAGGCTTAGCATCTTTCTTTTTGATAAGATATTTAATAGCAGCATGATCGGTGTGAATAGTAACTTTAGAATCAACAATATAAGGTCTGAACTTATCACAAGCAAACACAACTGCTAAGAATTCTTTTTCAGTAGTAGCATAATTTCTTTGGGCAATGTCAAGAGTTTTACTAGCATACTGGATAACATTTAATTTCTTATCAACTCTTTGCCCTAGAACAACACCTACAGCATAATCACTAGCATCACACATATTTTCAAAAGGTAAATTCCAATCAGGCGGCTGAACAATAGGTGCAGTGATCAAAGCTTTCTTAAGTATTTCAAATGCTTCTACACAATCATCATCAAAGACAAAAGGAATATCTTTTTGCAATAAATTAGTCAGAGGCCTAGAGATTTTAGAAAAGTCCTTAATGAACCTCCTATAAAAACCGGCATGACCAAGGAAACTTCTTCTACCTTTAATGTCCTTGGGACATGGCATCTTTTCAATAGCATCAACTTTAGCTTTATCAACTTCAATACCTTTCTCAGAAATCTTATGCCCCAAGACAATGCCTTCATTAACAATAAAGTGGCACTTTTCCCAATTCAAGACGAGACTAGTGTCTTCACATCTCTGCAAAACTCGATCAAGGTTGCTCAAGAAATCATCAAAAGAGGATCCATAAACGGAGAAGTCATCCATGAATACCTCACAAATATTTTCACAAAAGTCAGAGAATATAGCCATCATGCATCTTTGGAAGGTAGCAGGTGCATTGCATAAACCAAAAGGCATACGTCTATACGCAAAAGTACCGAAAGGGCAAGCAAAAGTAGTTTTTGATTGATCCTCCGCTGACACAGGTATCTGAGAGAAACCAGAATAACCATCTAGAAAGCAGAAATGTGTGTGTTTGGAAAGTCTTTCTAGCATTTGATCAATAAAAGGTAAAGGGTAATGATCTTTCTTGGTAGCTTTATTTAATTTACAGAAATCAATTGCCATCCTATAACCTGTAATAATTATTTGCGGGATCAATTCATCTTTATCAATAGGAACGACAGTAATACCTCCCTTTTTAGGAACGCAATGGACAGGACTTACCCAATCACTATCAGCAACGGGATAAATTATACCTGCCTACAACAGGTCTATGTATCTTAGCATCTGGTCTAGCAATATTAGCAGTTTCACCACAGAAGTAAATAACATGCCCATCTATATTATCATCCAAGAGATCTTTAACCATAGCAATACTAGGTTCGACTTTAATTTGCTCAGGAGGTGTGTAAGTTCTAGTATTACTCTTACGAACAATAGTTGAAGCTTTAGCATGATCCTTTATCCTAACAGGAAAAGGTGGTTTCTCAACATAAGTAGTAGGAACAATAGGATCATTATAGGTGATAGTATTTTCTTCAACAGTAATAGGTGCAACTACCTTTACTTTAGTGGGAGGATTATATTTAAACCACTTTTCCTTAGGGAGATCAACGTGAGTAGCAAAAGTTTCACAAAAAGCAGCTACTATCTCAGAGTCAAGTCCATATTTAGCGCTAAATCCATGAAAAGCATCGGTATCCATAAAAGATTGAACACAATCAAACTTGGGTGTTATACCTGACTCCTTACCATCGGCGGAACCCCAATCTTTAGAGTTGCGTTTAATTATTTCCAATAAATCCCACTTGAATTCAGTAGTCTTCAGCATATAAGAACCAGCACAGGAAGTATCGAGCATGGTGCGATCATTGAGAGAAAGTCGAGCATAAAATTTTTGAATAATCATATCTCTTGAGAGCTCGTGATTGGGGCATGAATATAACATTGACTTAAGCCTCCCCCAAGCTTGAGCGATGCTTTCTCCTTCGCTATGCCAAAAATTATATATGTAATTACGATCACGATGAACGAGATGCATAGGATAGAACTTCTGGTGAAATTCCAACTTCAATCATTTATAGTTCCAAGATCCCGTATCATCACATAGCCTATACCATGTCAATGCATCTCCCTTCAAAGATAAAGGGAAGACCTTACTTTTAACAACATCATCGGGAATACCTGCAAGCTTAAATAATCCACAAACTTCATCCACAAAGATAAGGTGTAAATCGCGATGCAATGTTCCATCTCATGCAAAGGGATTAGCTAGCAGTTTCTGTATCATACCCAAAGGAATCTCAAAGTAAACATTTTTAGTAGGTTCAGTAGGTTGAGGAGCAACTCTTTGCTCTACTGGTCGGGGTGAAGATACCCCGAACAAGCCCCTCAAAGGATTAGTTTCCATAGTAACAAGTGACAGAAAATTAAAGCACACTATATAAATGTTTCCTTACCAAGTTCCACTCACCAAAGGCGCTTCACTCCCCGGCAACGGCGCCAGAAAAGAGTCTTGATGACCCACAAGTATAGGGGATCTATCGTAGTCCTTTTGATAAGTAAGAGTGTCAAACCCAACAAGGAGCAGAAGGAAATGACAAGCGGTTTTCAGTAAGGTATTCTCTGCAAGCACTGAAATTGTAGGTAACAGATAGTTTTGTGATAAGATAATTGGTAACGGGTAACAAGCAATGAAAGTAAATAAAGTGCAGAAAGGTGGCCCAATCCTTTTTGTAGCAAAGGACAAGCCTGGACAATTTCTTATAATGAGAAAAGCGCTCCCGAGGACACATGGGAATTATCGTCAAGCTAGTTTTCATCACGCTCATATGATTCGCGTTCGATACTTTGATAATTTGATATGTGGGTGGACCGGTGCTTGGGTACTGCCCTTTCTTGGACAAGCATACCAATTATGATTAACCCCTATTGCAAGCATCCACAACTACAAAAGAAGTATTAAGGTAAACCTAACCATAGCATGAAACTAGTGGATCCAAATCAGCCCCTTACGAAGCAACGCATAAACTAGGGTTTGAGCTTCTGTCACTCTAGCAACCCATCATCTACTTATTACTTCCCAATGCCTTCCTCTAGGCCCAAATAATGGTGAAGTGTCATGTAGTCGACGTTCACATAACACCACTAGAGGAGAGACAACATACATCTCATCAAAATATCGAACGAATACCAAATTCACATGACTACTAATATCAAGACTTCACCCATGTCCTCAGGAACAAACGTAACTACTCACAAAGCATATTCATGTTCATGATAAGAGGAGTATTAATATGCATTAAGGATCTGAACATATGATCTTCCACCAAGTAAACCAATTAGCACCAACTACAAGGAGTAATCAACACTACTAGCAACCCACAGGTACCAATTTGTGGTTTTGATACAAGATTGGATACAAGAGATGAACTAGGGTTTTGAGAGGAGATGGTGCTGGTGAAAATGTTGATGGAGATTGACCCCCTCCCGATGAGAGGATCATTGGTGATGACGATGGTGATGATTTCCCCCTCCCGGAGGGAAGTTTCCCTGGCAGAACAGCTCCGCCGGAGCCCTAGATTGGTTCCACCAAGGATCCACCTCGTGGTGGCGGAGTTTCGTCCTGTAAGCTTGCTTATGATTATTTCTAGGGTAAAGCCCTCATATAGCAGAAGATGGGCACCAGAGGGCCATCAGGGGGCCCAGGAGACAGAGGGGCGCGCCCAGTAGGAGGGCGCCCCCCACCCTCCTGGACAAGGTGTGGGCCCCCTCTGGTATTTTCTTCGCTCAATAATTCTTATTAATTCCAAAAGTGACTTCCTTGGAGTTTCAGGATTTTTGGAGCTGTGTAGAATAGGTTTCCAATATTTGCTCCTTTTCCAGCCAGAATTCCAGCTGTCGGTATTCTCCCTCTTCATGATAAACCTTGTAAAATAAGAGAGAATAGCCATAAGTATTGTGACATAACGTGTAATAACAACCCATAATGCACTAAATATCGATATAAAAGCATGATGCAAAATGGACGTATCACCGATTGATCCGCTACTCTCACGACCTAGCTCGATGAACATGACAGAGAAAGACACGGTAGTTTACCCAGGTTCGGGCCACCTTGCGGTGTAAAACCCTACTCCTGCTTTGTGGTGGATTAGCCTCGCGAGGTGCTGGGGATGAACTAGTACAAGTGGAAGAACAGCCTCAGGAGCCGTGTTCTTGTGATGAGCTCTAGGGATTCGGTATCCGGGGGTCCGATCCCTCCTGTGGTGGTGGCTAGGCTATATTTATAGTGGCCTTGGTCCTCTTCCTCCAAAACTTAGGCGGGAAGGGATCCCACAACGACCAAATTTGAAAGGGGACAAGAAGTACATCTAATCCTGACGAAAGGTGGTCTTCACCTGGAAAGCCTCTGAGCGTGACGTCGTGTTGGGCTCGGCGATGACATCCATCCTGCCGTTCTGGCGGTCTTGGTCTCGTTGCACGCAAATGGCAACCTTTGGTTGATTCCTTGGGACTCCACATCTGCGCCCCCTGGCACACGCCTGGCCTTGGTCGTCATGGCTGATATCATTTCAGCCTCGTGATGCTGGGTCTTGCATAGAAATCTCCGCTCCGGTCAGGAGGCCGCTCCCTCAGGAGGTCTTGATGTCACCCGCCTCGCGAGGCTTGGCCCCTCGCGAGGGTCTTGTCTTGTCTTAATCGAAGCTGGGCCGAACCAGGCCGTCGATGAAGCCATGCCATGGGTAACAGGAAAGCAGGTCTGGGTACCCTGGTTCCCAGAACGCCGACACACTTCTCTCAATTCAAGACAACATTAGTTTCTTCACATCTCTGCAAAACTCGATCAAGATTGATTAAGCAATCATCAAAAGAAGTTCCGTAACTGGAAAAGTCATCCATGAAAACCTCAACAATCTTTTCACAAAGGTCAGAGAATATAGCAGTCATACATCTTTGAAAGGTAGCAGGTGCATTGCATAAACCAAAAGGCATATGTATATAAGCAAAAGTACTGAAAGGGGAAGCAAAAGTGGTCTTTTCTTGATCATATTTTGACACGGGTATTTGAGAGAAACCAGAGTAACCATCTAGAAAGAAAAAATGTGCATGTTTGGATAGTCTTTCTAGCATTTGATTAATAAAAGGTAGAGGGTAATGATCTTTTCTAGTAGCTTTGTTCAATTTGCGAAAATCAATTACCATTCTATAACCTATAACATTTCTTTGTGGAATTAATTCATTCTTATCATTAGGAATAACAGTAATACCTCACTTTTTAGGGACACAACGAACAGGACTTACCCATCTACTATCAGCAATAGTGTAAATTATACCTGCCTCTAGAAGCTTTAGTATTTCATTTCTTACCACTTCTTTCATCTTAGGATTTAATCATCGTTGATGATCAACAACTATTTTAGCATCAGGCTGCAAATTAATTCTGTGCTGGCATAGAGTGGGACTAATGCCCTTAAGATCATCAAGAGTATATCAAATAGCGGCATGGTGCTTCTTCAGAGTTTTCAATAATTTCTTTTCTTCATGCTCTGAAAGGTTAGCACTAATAATAATAGGATATATCTTATTTTCATCAAGATAAGCATATTTCAAAGTATCAGGTAATTGTTTAAGCTCAAACAGGGGATCACCCTTGGGTGGTGGAGGATCCCCAAGGATTTCAACAAAAAAATTGTGTTTCAAAGTAGGTCCTTGATTAAAGAATACTTCATCTATTTCCCTTCTTTCATTCATAAACATATCATTTTCATGGTCTAGCAAATATTGTTCTAAAGGATCAGTAGGAGGCACGGCAATAGAAGCAAGACCAATAATTTCATCTTTACTAGGCAATTATTTATCATAGGGTTGTTTACTAAATTTGGAGAAATTAAAATTATGAGACATATCCCCTAAATCGACAGTAACAATATCTTTCTCACAGTCTATCTTAGCATTAACAATATTCAAGAAAGGTCTACCAAATATAATGGGACAAAAATCATCTTGTGGGGAAGCAAGAACAAGAAAATCAATAGGGTATTTCATTTAACCACACAAGATTTCAACATCTCTGACAATCCCAATTGGTGATATATATAGTATCTCTATTGGCAATCTTAATAGTAACATCAATATCTTCTATCTCAGCAGGTGCAATATCATTCATAATTTCTTGGTATAAGGTATAAGGTATTGCACTCACACTATCACCCACATCACATAAGCCATGATAACAATGATCTCCTATTTTAACAGAAACAACAGGCATGCCAACAACAAGTCTATTTATCTTTAGTATCGGGTTTAGCAATCCTAGCAACTTCATCACAGAAATAAATAACATGCCCATCAATATTATCGACTAAGAGATCTTTAACCATAGCAATACTAGGTTCAAATTTAAATTGTTGAGGGGGTGTAGTTGTTCTAGTATAACTCTTATGAACAACAGTTGAAGCTTTAGCATGATCCTTGATTCTAACAGGAAAAGGTGGTTTCTCAATATAAGCAGTAGGAACAATAGGATCAACATTATAAGTAATAGTTTCTTCTTCAACTTTAATAGGTTCTACTATTTTAACTTCAATGGGAGGATGATATTTAAACCACTTCTCCTTAGGGAGATCAACACGAGTAGCAAATGATTCACAAAAAGAAGCTACTATCTCACAGTCAAGTCCATATTTAGTGCTAAAATCACAAAAGGCATCGGTATCCATAAAAGATTTAACACAATCAAACTTAAGGTTTATACCTGACTCCTTACCTTCGCCGAGTTCCCAATTTTCAGAGTTGCGTTTAATTCTTTCCAATAAGTCCCATTTTAATCCAATATCCTTCTTCATAAAAGAACCCATACAAGAAGTATCGAGCATGGATCGATCATTATGAGAAAGCCGAGCAAAAAACTTTCAGAGTTGCGTTTACTTCTGTGGTGAAACTGCTAATATTGCTAGACCAAATGCTAAGATACATAGACCTGTTGTAGGCAAAATAGATGGCCACGTACGTACATACGGGCATGGTCTCGAATGGCTATAGTGACGGCGTCCTATTCATCGGCAGCCAACCGGCTGGGTCGGAACGGAGGAAATAGTGTCATGTTCATCGGGAGGCAACTGACTGGGTCAGAATACGTCCTGTTCATCGTGATCCAACCGGCTTGGACGGAACAGCCGAAAATAGGTTTGGCGTACCGCAGAACGGAGGACACGGCCTTCTATTCGACCGCGTACAGTCGAAACAGGGTCTTGTTCATCGGCAAGGGTCTAGCGTACTGCAAAATGGAGGAAATGGACTTTTGTCGAGTGCCTACGGTCGAAATGGGGTCCTGTTTATCGGGAGGGGTGTGGCATACCGCAAAATGAAGGAAACGGACTTGTGTTGGAGCGCCTACGGTTGAAATAGTGTCCTGTTCATCGGGAGGGGTGTGGCGTACCGCAAAACGGGACTCCATGGGCTACTATTCATCCACTGTCTACTGCCTCGCTCCAGCCTCCACGGGCTACTGTTCATCCACCGTCGACTTCCTCTAGCCTCCACCTGCTACTATTCATCCACCGTCGACTTCTTCCAGCCTCCACCAGCTACTGTTCATCCACGGGGTCGCCTCCACCGGCTACTGTTCAACCAGCCCTCCACGAGGTCCTGTTCATCCAGCCTCCATCGGCTACTACTCAACCAGCCCTCCACGGGGTTCTATTCATCCAGCCTCCATCGGCTACTATTCAACCAGCCCTCCACGGGGTTTTGATCATCCACCCACAATCGGCTCGCGTGTCGTGGCCTCCTCAATCGAGGTCCTGTTCATCTAGCGGCAATAGCCTCTACTACCATGGGGTCCTATTCATCCAACCCCCACCGGGAACTATTCATCGAACCCCCAACAATGATCACTGTTCATCAAGAGGCAGCAGCAGGTTCGATTGGCTTCAGTTAGTAGTAGTAGCGAAGGAATCGCTCGGATTCAGTTAACACCAACGGATCAATCGCTCGGGTTCAGTAACGTAGCTAGTGCAATCGCTCGGGTTCAGTAAGCGAATGCCTCGCTCGGGTTCATTTAGAGCCCAACGCCTCGCACACACGCGTGTACGTGTATGAGAGAAACGTGCAAACCTTCGTGCATCGCTCGGCCCCGACCACCCACTGTAATCGGGAACTCCCCGATATTTTCCTCGCCCTCGCTTCTACCATGATATTTTCCATCATGGACGCCCAAAGAATGTCATGCAGGTGCGTCCCCGGCCTGCCTAGGACGAAAGGCCCATTTTTTCATGACTTTTTGTCGTAGAAGTAGGAACCCACAACATCTATAATGATACGTGCTTTTGTCACAATTATCATCATAGAAGTGTCATAAGCATGAAAGAAAAAAATTCCGTTCGACCCAAAATGACATGGATGTGTCTTTTTTTCTAGTGTTACTACAGACTTGCGGGTCCATGGTTAGTAGCTAGATGACTGCTTCTCTCTATTTGATCTTCAATACAATGTTTTCCTCGATGTTCTTGGATATCTATTCGATGTAATCACTTTTTGCGGTGTGTTTGTTGGGATCCGATGAGTTGCGAGTTTATGATCAGATTATCTATGAATATTATTTGAGACTTCTCTGAACTCTTTTATGCATAATTATTATAGCTTTGTATTTCTCTCTGATCTATTTATTTAGTTTGGCCAACTAGATTGATTTCTATTGCAATGGGAGAGGTGCTTTGTAATAGGTTTGATCTTGCGGTGCTCAATCCAAGTGACAGAAAGGGACATGACACATATTTATTGTTGCCATTAAGGATACAAAGATGGGATTTATTCGTATTAATTGATTTTACTTTGTCTACTTCATGTCATCTTGCTTAAGGCTACTCCGTTCTTTATGAACTTAATGCTCAAGATGCATGCTGGATAGCGGTTGACCTGTGGAGTAATAGTAGTAGATGCAGGCAGGAGTCCGTCTACTTGTCTCGGACATGATGCCTACATACATGATCATTGACTTATATATTGTCATGATTATTCACTTTTCTATCAATTGCCCAACAGTAATTTGTTTAGACACCATATGCTTTTTTCAAAATAGAAGCCTCTAGTGAAAACTACGGCCCCCTGGTCTACTAAAATCATATATAAAACCCCAAAAATATATTGTTTCACTTTTTGTCATGTTATTTTATTTCGTGTTTTATTTATCTATCTATCACTATGAGATTTGATCATTGCAATTAACCGCCAAGGGATTGACAACCCATTTGTTTGTGTTGCGTGCAAGCATTTATTATTTTGTGTGTAGGTACTGCTAACGAGTTGTTGTGTGATTCTCCTACTGGATTGATAGCCTTGGTTTCTAACGGAGGGAAATACTTATCTCTACTGTACTTCATCATCCCCTCCTATTCGGGGAAATCCCAACGCAGCTCACAAGTAGCACTCCCTTGGGGTAATCGGCAAGTTCGGACGTTCCCTGGGAACAGGTTCATCAAGCCATAACGCCTTAAACACAATTTTCATTGCTTTCCAAGATCTCTCATGTATCTCGATAAGTTCTGCCAAGGCATCTTCAGATGAGGAGCCACTGGTTTCTTGCGGCCGACCAATCAAGAGAACTTTATAAAACAAGGGTTAGAGATAAAGAACAGCAGGGTAAGAAACGACCATTTAAAGTCCAAGCATGCTTACCAGATATAGTCCCATTCATCTTCCAGTTTTTCTCCTCAGCGGCAGCCAGTTGAACCTTTATCCTCCCAATCTCTTGGGCCTACTGCTGGTTCTCGGCCTTGAGCTTGTTGTTGTCATCCCTACTTCAGGATAACATGCGATGGCTGGCCTGTTCCTAAGATTCAGTGTACCGTAGGTCCTCTTGGGCCTGCTTCAGGTCCTTTTCTAGTTGACTAATGGCTTCCGCTGCTGCGGACATAAGCCCCATTAAGGAATTCCTCAAGTTCCAGGAAATACAAACTATATGCCTAGATACGCTTACCGTGTGCTTCTCTGGTAAACTTCTTAATATGCTCCACCTCTGACTGCGCGGCGTCCAGCTTCGCCTTGGTCCGAGACAACATCTCAGAGAGGCTCTTGTTTTCCTTCTGAGCGGCCTGTGGGATAAAATACTACTCCCTCCGTTCCTTGATATAAGGTGTATAGATTTTTGAGCAAAAATCCGAAATATAAGGTGCATTGCGTTGCACCACTCGTTTGGATAATTTTTTTAGGAATCTGATTACATTTCCTTATATCAGGCAAGCTCCTCTATTTACTCATGTCAATTAGTCAGGTGTAATCTCGCCCAAAACTTGTGAAATTTTCCCTCCATGTGTGTTCTTTAATTTTCGTGCCAAAAACTATACACCCTATATTTAAGAATGGAGGGAGTATAATATTTATTCGACCCTTAATATGGCCACTCGTGTCCACATTAAGGCTTGGGGGCTACTGGGTTTCATGCTTAATCACATACAAATATCACTATTAATCCACTCATCGGATCACTCATCCGACAAGTGCCTTAGGGGCTACTGTCGTACATGGCAGACCTTTATCTCTTTAAGTCTCAGAAAATTAAAGGTTTTCCCGAGATGAGGTGGTTTGTTTCCGTTTAGAAGGACAAGTACCGATTCATTTGGAGGATTGTTGATGTACTGTTAAAGTAATCAAGGGAGAAAGGATGTTTACCTGCAAACCTTTGGACAAAGCATCAACCGTTTTCTCAAACCAGATCGGGCCGCACCAAGGTAAGCATCCACCAAACTATGGGCATTGAATTCTTGGTTGGAGAAGACATGATTCCTTAAGGATACCTTTGTCCACCGGTGATTCATGGTGCTGTCAACCTCAGAGTTGGTGGCACGCTGGTGCAGAGTCGTCCTATACAAGCAGCTTTTACCCCCTTTTCGCAATGGAGTTTTAAACCCGTCGCCCCGTCAGTGTGTGCGATAGGGGGTGTCCTTGCCACATGACCCAGAAACCGTCGGGGATAGGCCCTCCGGTCACACACACTGTGCAAAATGAGCTCGTGTGCGATCGAGGGAGGCATTAAAGACCAATCTTTCTGTTCGTATGTAAATCGCACACCGTGAATTCTAGAAAAACGTTTCCGTTTGTATGTATATCACACACAATTTTTTATGTGGAAACCTTTGTGCAAGGTGGCCTAACGCAAATAGTTAAGTGGCCGAAGTCATGTGTGATTCTTCATTGATCGAGCACACCTACTTTCTAGAAACCATGTGGTTGTTTGAGTTCATTTCCCATGGTGTTGTCTCAGAAATCGTGTGCAATAGAAAACCCAAATAAGCAGTGTAATTGGCCTATTATTGATAATCCATGTAGTAATCAAATTGACATTTCTTATAAAACACACCATATATTTCATATCCGTATAACGGCAACCAGGATTTCATAATCGAATTACATCAGATAGCTTCAGCACTCAGTTACACCATATAGGGATATAGCTAGCTACGCCATTACACAGCAGCACCAAGTTTAACATGCAACATCAAAAACCTTTTGAAAGTAGCACCATACATGGTAAATAGATAGGTGAATCTCATCTGGGAAACTACAGAAGCAAAAGGCAAATATTGAGCCTTCAGTGATATTGAATGTCCTTGCAACTTTAGGCCAGTGGCTATGGATAATTGACCACCCGACCTTCGTCCTCTTGAGGAAAACTTCAATATTGTACCGTGGGTGTTGAGTGAATACCTTCCTCGCCTCTTGACCTTATAGGTGGTTCGAGAGGTAATCATTGGTGAACTGCTTTGGAAAGTACTGAAAACAAAGATATGCATAAATCGCTGTTATAAATTTTGAAATGGCACAAGGGGAAAAACAAGGTAAAAGAGTTAGTACCATCCAATAGTTGACTGATGTCTTCTTCATTGTGCAAACAAAGATCTTGCCGTTATTCGTCACAAATTTCTTTATCCTATCAATCTTTCTGAGTTTCTTAACTTGACTGATATTCATGTACATCTCATTTGCCCATATGCAAAATGGGTCGAATAGTGCGTCTAAGCCTCTGACAGCAGGACCTACATGTGCAAGACCAAATTGTATGAAACCAAAATATTACAATGATCCCCGCAACTGTATAATAATGTGCTATTAGTGAAAGGATCATGCATGAACAAACCTCGATGGTAAACCACAGTGCCTCCCATTGTTTCCCTGCAACACATATAAGGAAGATCTTGATCAGGTAAACTGAGAGTAGAATATGTTAATGAAAAATAAACAAACTGCGGATCCAACAGATTAACTCAAGCTGCATGGAAAAGCTAGTTAACCTAACCAAGCATGTTAAACAACTTGGAAATAGAGCAATTATATATGTTTCTTGTGTATTGAGTACAGCCAAATTCGATTTATTTCTCACACGCGTAACAATACAAAATTGTACCCACAACAAATGAAAATCAAATTGCAAAATTGAACCAAATAGTTAACTGGACAGCAGAACAAATGAACCAAAATAGTTAACTGAGCACGACATTGCAGAATAGAACATATACTAGAAGATAAGACAGTTAACAAAACCAAGAAAGCTTGAGAACTACTACGAAATGTAGCAATTGTTGGACCAAATTGTTAACTAGACATTACATTTCAGAAAATCAGATTGCATATTAACATTACAGAATACAAATCACTAGAAGACACTGGCGGTGGCCTCGAGAAAACAAGACGAACTGTATTTTAAAGTAAACAACTATGTGGCGGTGGCCATGAAGACGAGGTGCTCCTCAAAGATCTAGCAGTCGGCGCGCATGGCAGCCACTGCGACCTCATCCGCGCGTGCGGCTGCGATTTGCTTCTCCGCTGCCAGATGGTACTGAGCTCCACGCTATATTGCGTGCAAAATGGCTGTGGGCGGCGCTTAGTTGGAGGACGGGGCAGTGAGTTGGGTGAAAGGTGTCGCACCGTCGGTCAGGGCATGGGGGATGGGGAAGGAGGAGGATGGTGCGGGTGGGGTGTGGATTACCTAACCATATCGAAGAGGCAGCACAACAAGAAGAAGAGTTGCCGGCGAGGAGACAGCACTGCAAGAAGGGTCATCGGCGAGGAGGCAGCGCTGCCAGTAAGCAGCAGTGAAGGTTTGAACTTGGAAAGCAAGGAGGAACAGTGGAAATGTGGCTTTTGGTAGGGGGGTGGGCGGGGAGATAGATATTCTCGCGGTACCAGAATTTTTTTCGGTCGATGCCACGAGAAACAGACGCGCAAGTGTGGTTCAAGCATGGGCGGTGGACTGTAGACGACAAAGCTTCCTACGTAAGTAGACAAGACGGTGCGCCAAGATATTTTATATCGCATCCCACACGATTCTTGCTAGTAAACTGTTTGTGGTATACCTGATTTTTTTCATTCTGTTTTGAAAGAAAAAATGGTGTTATGGAGGGAAAAGATGGTGTTTGAATTGCTAGAACATTTATCTGCAGTGAGCCTGCAACTATATGAGTGTCATGTTAAAATTAGGAATTATTCCAAGTTCGTTTGGCCTTTTTTCGCATTAATTGAGTTTCTAGGCATAATTCAAATTTGAACTGCGAGCACATGCTCCGGTGCACCAAAGTTTGTTGAAAAATCACATGTATGTCTTTGGGTGAATTTATAGGTCCCTTGCAAGAAATGGGAATGAAATTCAAACATCTGGGCGTCATTGCTCGGCTGGAAACATTAAGAAACTTGTTTTTCTAATTCCTGTAAATCCAAAACTTGCCTGAAAATCATGAAACTTGGCATGGTGTCATGTCATGGCACTAACATATTGTGCTAATTTTTTTGGCCGAATTGGGACAACTTTTGGTAAAAGCTTCTTGCAAACCGGAGCTTCTCTCAAGAAGGCTCATGGTTCTGAGAGGGAACGTGTCACCTTTATGTGCGAAACAACATACGTTGCCCCCCTTTTGATTTTTTTACAGGGACAACATATAACTATATGAGTGTCGTGTTAAAATTTGGAATTATTCTAGGTTCATTTTGCCTTTTTTTTATACATTAATTGAGTTTTTGGGCATTTAATATGCATAATTCAAATTTGAACTACAAGCACATGCTCCAGTGCACCATAGTTGGTTGAAAAATCACATGTGTGTCCTTGGGTGAATTTCTAGGTCCCATGCAAGAAATAGGAATGAAATTCAAACATCTGGGCATCGTGGCTCGGCCGGAAACATTGACAAATTTGGTTTTTAAATTCCTGTATACAAAAAACGCAAGAAAATCATGAAACTTGGCATCATGTCATGTCATGGCACCAACATGCTGTGAAATTTTTTGGCTGAATTGGGAAAAGTTTTGGTATAAGCTTCTTGCAAACTGGAGCTTCTCTCAAGAAGGCTCATGATTCCGAGAGGGAACAAGACACCTTTGTGTGCGGAATGACATACGCTGCCCCCCCCCTCTTGAATTTTTATAGAGCCAACATAGAAATATATGAGTGTCGTGTTAAAATTTGGAATTATTCCGGGTTTGTTTGGCCTTTTCATACATTAATTGAGTTTCTGGGCATTTAATGTGCATAATTCAAATTTGAACTACAAGCACATGCTCTAGTGCACCAAAGTTGGCTAAAAATCACATGTGTGTCCTTGGGTGAATTTCTAGGCCCCATGCAAGAAATGGGAATGAAATTCAAACATATGGGCGTCGTGGCTCGACCGAAAATATTGAGAAACTTGGTTTTTTAATTCCTGTAAATCCAAAACATGCATGGAAATCATGAAACTTGGCATGGTGTCATGACATGGCACCAACGTGCTGTGGTAAATTGTTTGGCCGATTGGGACACGCTTTGGTATAAGCTTCTTGCAAACCAGAGCTTCTCTCAAGAAGGCTCGTGGTTTCGAGAGGGAACGTGTCACCTTCATCTGTGAAACGACATACGCTGTCTTTTCCTGCCTTGATTTTTTTACAGAGGCAACATAGACCAATAGGAGTTTCGTGCTAAATTTTGAAATTATTCCGGGTTCGTTTGGCCTTTTTTTCTTTTAAAAGGAGTTTCTGGGAATTTAGTGCGCATGATTCAAATTTGAACTACAAGCACATGCTCCAGTGCGCCAAAGTTGGTTAAAAAATCATTTATGTGTACTTGGGTGAATTTCTAGGTCACATGCAAGAAATGGGAATGGGATTCAAACATCTGGGCATCGTGGCTCTGCCGGAAACATCGAGAAACTCGGTTTTTAAATTCTTGTAAATCTAAAACTCGCCTGAAAATCATGAAACTTGGCATAGTGTCCTGACATGGCACCAACATGTTTTGGAAATTTTGTTGCTCGATTTGCAAAGGGGCTCACATTAACAACCAACAAAGTCATTTTGGAACAAGTGCTGTCACATTATAATTGAAACACAAGCATTGTTGAAACCATGGGCGTTCTACTTACCATTTACGTGCCGCCACGCATCCCTTTTTTTATTGGCTAGGAGGCGCTGTGAGGGTTAGCTATTTGAGTATGGGGCGTGTGATCATACCCATGCATGCGCTTATCGGGAGGAGAGCCTTTTGACCCCCATGCGCCGCCCACCTCTCTCCCAACATCTCCATTAATGGCGCCTGAGCCCCTGGCATGGCTATGTCTCACTCGACTGATATTTAAGAAGAAGAAAAATCTGATAATAAAAATTTGCACGGATATTGATGTAAGATCTGAAGGACATATATAACATTGACTGTGACTTATAGCAAGACTGATATGAATATATACGGACGATGATAGTTGATAATAATTGTATTACATATTTAGGAAGATAATAAAAAATGCCACATGTGGCAATGCCCGAAATACACAAGGGCAAAAGAAGAAGGAAGACACAGACAATGATCTGGCTCGCTGATCTCTACTTTCTTGATGCGTTGCTGCAGGGCGCGGAGACAAATCATCGTGGCAAGCTGCGATGAACTCTTTCGTGTCCTCAATATGCTACTTGAGAGCATCCACGGGTTCCTCCACCAACCTTTCGCGCTCGATGCGAAGCATGGCATTCTCGTCCATAAGTTTCATGAAAATGACGCTCGCCCTCTTAAACAAGGCACTGGTCTCCTCGTGCTACTTCATTCTTCCAGCGATCTTCGCCCTCAACAGGTTGTGCTCGGTGCGGAGCTTCGCCTTGTCCTCCCATAGTCCTAGGATGAGGACGGTAGCATTTTCAAACGAGGCATTCATCTCGTCCTGTAGCTTCATCGAGCATAGTGTGTACGCGCCTGTGAGAGTCCTCGCCTGCCCGTGAGACATTTTCCCAGGCTGGCACGGCACAGGAGGACCTCTCTATAGCATTCACAGCACGGTGGGACATCTCTGCTGCTTCCGCGGCACGGCCGGATCAGTCGGCTGCATCGATGACGCGGCGGGACCTCTGTGTTGCTTTGGCGGCGCGGCGGGACCACTATGCTGCTACGGCGACGCGGCGGGACATTTTTTGCTGCTTTTGTGGCGAGGCGGGACATCTCTCGTGCTTCCTCTTCCATGCTCGCCTCTCCCTGGTAGTAATCTCTCAACGCAGAACTCATGCAGGCCATGGCAGATGCAAGGGGACAACGATGAAAGACTTGTTTCTTTTTGTAGAGGAGGAGTTGAGGAAGGATGTGCAATCATCTTAGAGTAGGTAGTATTTATAACCGAGTACTAATACGCTCCTAAGTGGGAAACCGTTCAGGTTTTGATCGGTGTGAATAGGTTTGCAATTAAATATAGTGTGGTAGTAATTTGGAATGTGACGGGACGCAATCTCAAAATTTATTGACGGTTCTAGTTTCGAAGTGCGGTACTATTCCCAGATGGCGTAGCATGGGCACGCATTCTCGGCCACGTACATAGCGTTTGCACCATGTGTGCACCGGAATAGGCGATGTCAGCACACGTCTTGTTCCATCAACCGTGCGCGCTTGTTATTATCATCGTGCATGCTTCTTTTAATTAGAATGTGTGCCAGTCTAGCGCACACACCTTGATCTGTCTAACTATTTCTATTTGTTGTGGCTAATCGCAAATTCTTCATCCGTGTGAAGTGTATGCCATCAATCGCACACACCTTGATTCGACTGACCGTTTCTGTTATGTTGCCTAATCGCATACAGTTCATCCGAGTGAAGTGTATGCCATCAATCGCACACACCTTGATCCGACTGACCTTTTCTGTTATGTTGCCTAATCGCATACAGTTCATCCGAGTGAACTGTATGCCATCAATCGCACAAACACACCTTGATCTACCCATCCGTTTCTGTTGTGTTGCCTAATCACAAATAGTTCATCCGGGTGAACGGTATGCTGTATATCGCACACACACCTTCACCTGGCCACCCATTTCTGTTGTTAATCTCATCACAAACAGTTCATTCGAGTGAACTGTATGCCCCGCATTGCACACACAACTAAAATCTGAACCATGTTTGATGTATCCGCCATTGCAAATGTTTTGCATCTTTTTTGGCGGGTTTTTACATCACCATTTGTGATTAATGCATCGCACACAGTTTCGTCGAAGGGTCTCTGATTGTAGTGTCGCATTAGCAGCATCCTAAAGTAGTGGTGGAACAAGTTCTCAAAGCTTCCGGTTGAGGTACTTTGGGAATATCCCCCAATGTAGGCTTGGCCAGACGGTGGTCCTCAACTCTGACGCACCCATGACGCCTGTCTCCTTGCATGGTGCACAAACCAGTTGCCTAAACCAAAGCTCGGGCGGTAAGTGCACGATGCTATATCGAATTGCAAAGACTACTATTGGTAAACATTACCCGTCTGAGGGAGGAACAACACGCTCCACCTCTACAGCGGCTACTTGTGGAACGACACCTCGGATGCCCGCTGGCAGGTAGAAGATCTCTTTCGTGGAGAGGCTGGAGGAGACCTTACCATGGTAGATGCCAGGGCCCCTGGCACATCAGGAACGATGGCCACTTTAGAGCCATCAAGGCTCTCTTGATAGAAGATCCCCACCGCAAAAATAATAGACAACTCCTCGTCCTCATGGAAGTTGGGTTTGTCATCATGAGAATATACCCACGGCTCAGGCACTGGGTAGCTTAGTGTCTCAACCCAGCGTTTCCACCGCAATTCGAATATATTGAACATCTGGTCAAAAGTATAAAGGCACTGCTCGGATGGACGAGGTAGTTTGAAGAAGACTTACTTCTTCAACGGGTCTGTAATAGGATAAGTTGTCCACAAACTTCTGCTTGGCAAAATCCGCTAGTTCCCCCTTATATACACCGGCTAGAGCGGCACCAAAGGCCGCCTGGTCCTTGAAACCTTCCCAAATAGATCGGGTGGCATCGACGGTTCTATTGTACATCCATAGTGGGTGCATGTGTTGCCAAAGAGGTTGGACTTGTCGGTCGATTGTTGTTGCCATCACATCAGTGATGGTAAGACCATTGTGTGTTAAGCACCTCACTTCAGTGGCTAGGCCAGCTACGTTGGAGGCATCCTTTTGTAAGGAACTCCTCGGCCTCCAATTGAAATGCTTCTTTGAGGGATCGAGAGAGAAGATCGGGAGCTCGAGACAGGCTGGATCATGCAGCGGGACGTCGGCCATGTAGAACCACTCGGTGGCCCATGTATCGGTATCCTCTCTAGCGGTACCCATTGGGTAGCCGGTCCCAACAATCTAGCACACCTCGGCCTCACCCACTTCGTGAAGTTTTCCACCTCGAGAACAAGCATCAGGCATAAGTACTTCCCCCATAGCCCGAAGTGTGCCTCGCATCTAAGGTACATCTCGCAGAGGGCGACGAATCCCGTGATGTGTAATATGGAGTTGGGTGTGAGGTGGTGGAGTTGGATCCTGAAGAACTCAAGCAAACCCCGGAGGAAGGGGTGGATGGGAAATTCAAGACCCTGTAGCAAGAAGGGGACAAAACTAACTCTCTCCTCCCCATGCGGGACAGGATGGCTATCCGCATGCGCTTGGACATTTACACATATTAAGCCATGGTGGGTGTAGGTTAGATCTAAGTCCGACAAGTAACCTTGAGTGGTGAGCCGGTCTAGTTGGAGACGGGTGATGGAGCAGCTCCCCTAGTCTCCTTTGAGGGTGTCGTGGGGACGCATCGACGAACCCGCGTCGTTCGCCATGGCTGAAGCCCTCAGAGCTAAAGCTTTCAAGGGAACATTTTGTGCATGGGGAGAACTAGGATGCGTGTTTTTGCCATGGCCTTGGGTAATATACCAGCTAAATAAAGAAAAGTAGACCCTTCGACGCCTGGCCTTAGAGCGGCCAGTTTCCCAGGTGGCTCCAAGATTTCTAAAGGATTATTTTAATTGAAGGGGAACACACATGGTGGAACCTGCTACTTCTTGAGCTTGCGTTGGTTTCTCCCTTGAAGAGGAAAGGGTGTTGCAACAAAGTAGAGATAAGTATTTCCCTCAGTTAGAGAACCAAGGTATCAATCCAGTAGGAGACACAAGCAAGTCTCCAATCTATGCACCTACACAAACAATCAAGCACTTGCTCCCAACGCGATAAAGGGATTATCAATCCCTTCACAGTCAATTGCAATGGTGAGATCTGATAGAGATAGATATAAAAGATAACTAAAACATAAAAGGAAATAAAAGTAAATAAATTATAGCAAGATATTTTTGGGTTTTTTGGTTTATAGATCTGAAAATATAAAGGGAAAATAGACCCAAGGGCCATAGGTTTCACTAGGCTTATCTCTTGAAGGCAAATAATTCGGTGGGTGAACAAATTACTGTCAAGCAATTGATAGAAAAGCGCAAAATTATGAGGATATACAAGGCAATGATTATGCATATAGGCATCACGTCCGTGTCAAGTAGACGGAAACGATTCTGCATCTACTACTATTACTCCATAGATCGACCGACTCCTGTCTGCATCTAGAGTATTAAGTTCAAGAGAACAGAGTAACACATTAGGTAAGATGACATGATGTAGAGGGATAAACTCAAGCAATATGATGGAAACTCCATCTTTTTATCCTTAATGACAACAATACAAATACGTGCCTCACTACCCCTACTTTGTCACTGGGTGAGGACACCACAAGATTGAACCCAAAACTAAGCACCTATCATATTGCAAGAAATACCAATCTAGTGGGCCAAACCAAACCGATAATTCGAAGAGAAATACAAAGATATAAAATCATGCATATAAGAATTTAGAGAAGATTCAAATAATATTCATAGATAATTAATCTGATCATAAATCCACAATTTGTTGGATCTCGACAAACACACTGCAAAAGAATATTACATCGAATAGAACTCCAAGAACATCGAGGAGAACATGGTATTGAAGATCAAAGAGAGAGAAGAAGCCATCTAGCTACTAGCTATGGACCCGTAGGTCTGAGGTAAACTACTCAAGCTTCATCGGAAGGGCAATAGGGTTGATGTAGATACCCTCCGTGATCGAATTCCCCTCCGGCAGATCGCTGGAAAAGGCCCCAAGATGGGGTCCCATGGGAGCAGAGGCTTGCGGCAGCGGAAAAGTATTTCTATGGACGCTTCTGGTGGTTTGGGAATATTTGGGAATTTATAGGCCGAAGAATAGGGTTAGAGGAGCTTTGAGGGACCCACAAGGCAGGGGGACACACCCCCCTAGGGTGCGCTTGCACCCTTGCCGTTGTTTCGGGACTCATTTTCCTTAGTCTCCAAGTCCTACGTGTGTCTTTTGGTCCAAGAAAAATCATCGTAAAGTTTTATTCCGTTTGGACTCCGTTTGATATTCCTTTTCTGTGAAACTCAGAAACAAGGAAAAAACAAAAACTGGCACTGGGCTCTGGGTTAATAGGTTAGTCCCAAAAATAATATAAAATAGCACATTAATGCATATAAAACATACAAAACAGATAATATACTAGAATGGAACAATAAAAAATTATAGATACGTTGGTGATGTATCAAGCATCCCCAAGCTTAATTCCTGCTCGTCCTCGAGTAGGTAAATGATAAAAACACAATTTTTGATGTGGAATGCTACCTAACATATGTATCCATGTAATTTTCTTTATTGTGGCATGGATGTTCTGATCCATAAGATTCAAAACAAAAGTTTAATATTGACATAAAGACAATAATACTTCAAGCATACTAATGAACCAATCATGTCTTCTCAAAATAACATGGCCAAAGAAAGTTATCCCTACAAAATCATATAGTCTGGCTATGCTCCATCTTCATCACACAAAGTATTAAATCATGCACAACCCCGATGACAAGCCAATCAATTGTTTCATACTTTTGATGTTCTCAAACTTTTACAACTTTCACGCAATACATGATGTGAGCCATGTATATAGCACTATAGGTGAATAGAATATGGTGGTTGCAGAGAAGACAAAAAGGAAGGAGATAGTCTCACATCAACTAGGCGTATCAATGGGCTATGGAGATGCTCATCAATAGATATTAATGTGAGTGAGTAGGGATTGCCATGCAACGGATGCACTAGAGCTATAAGTGTATGAAACAAAGTACTACATGCATGCTCCTAGGGGGATAGATTGGTAGGAAAATACCATCGCTCGTCCCCGACCGCCACTCATAAGGAAGACAGTACATAGATAAATTATGCTCCGACTTCATCACATAACGGTTCACCATACGTGCATGCTACGGGAATCACAAACTTTAACACAAGTATTTCTACCAATCCATAATTACTTACTAGCATGACTCTAATATCACCATCTTTATATCTCAAAACAATCATAAGGAATCAAACTTCTCATAGTATTCAATGCACTTAATATAAATTTTTTTATTATCTCCCTCTTGAATGCCCATCATATTAGGACTAAATTTATAACCTAAGCAAATTACCATGTTGTTTAGAGACTCTAAAAATAATATAAGTGAAGCAAGAGAGTTCAACAATTTCTATAAAATAAAACCACCACCGTGCTCTGAAAAGATATAAGTGAAGTACTAGATCATATTGCCTAGCTCAAAAGATATAAGTGAATCACATTGAGTATTCTAATAAATTCATGATTTAAGTGTGTCCCTCTCAAAAGGTGTGTACAGCAAGGATGATTGTGGCAAACTAAAAATCAAAGACTCATATCATACAAGACGCTCCAAGCAAAACACATATCATGTGGTGAATAAAAATATAGCCTCAAGTAAACTTACCGATGGATTGAAGACAAAAGAGGGGATGCCTTCTGGGGCATCCCAAAGCTTAGGCTCTTGGTTTTCCTTGAATATCACATTGGGGTGCATTTGGCATCCCAAGCTTAGGCTCTTGCCACTCCTTATTCCATAGTCCATCAAATCTTTACCCAAAACTTGAAAACTTCACAACAAAAAACTTATGAGATCCATTAGTATAAGAAAATAAATCACAACTTTTGGTACTGTTGTGGACTCATCTATTTTTATATTGGTGTAATATCTATTGTATTCCAACTTCTCCATGGTTCATACCCCTCGATAATACACATAGATTCATCAAAACTAGATGATACCCCGCGCGTTGCTGCGGGTCCAAGTAGTTGTATCTTTATAGAATTGCAGAAATAATAGTAAGAGTAGACGTTGAGTGATGGAGAATAAGAGTTAAAAAAAATCTTGCTAAGTTCGTCATGATTTGACCCAATGAATCTATATATTTATTTGAGGAGGGTTTCAATATCAAATGAAACAATATCTTACCAAATACAATGGGTGCATTAGAGATTATAGCAACATTGGACTAAATGTTACAAATAGAGAAATTTTCAGTAAATTGCAGACATTATTTTCTGTTTACGCAGGATATCTATATAGAATAAGTTGCTAAACACACTCCTGGAAACGGTATGTATACATCAATGTGGATATGTTTGTTATCTATAAGAGAACAGACGGCCTGTTCAAATCATCCAATGATTAAACTGGAATGGCACTAACAAAAATGTAACAATTTCTCAAAAGGAGCGGTAAATTTAATCTGCATGGAATAAAAAGGTGGGATCTTATTCTTTCCTTTGGTTCTTTGGGAAAGGGTCACCATCTACTTCTTGTTAGGAACAATGGATCTACGTCTCAAAAAAATCTTGAAACACCCAAAATAAAAGATAAATATTTAATGAAAAAAATACATATTTGAAAGATAAACTGGTTTATTATAAATTAGGAAAGAGGAGCAATTTCTTCCAATTTAGCAAGCAAGTAGTGGAATAAAATAGGAGAGGAGAAAAATACAACAGGGTCACAAATTTATGCCTCGAATGTTGAGCTTCATTCTTGCCGACTGGAATCTCGTGTCCATAAACTGCAGCCCATATTGATGCAAAACCAAAGACGATGAAAAACAAGATGCGTTAGATGGCAAATGGCTAAATGGACCAAGATTATAATGTGAATCCTGGAATTCAAGTAAGATGTAAAAATATGTAGGACTGAGATGAAAGATAAATCCTATGGTCGATACCTCAGTGGTCACAAATGATGCAATGTATAGCCAACGTTCCTGCTGGTGCTAGCCGATGCCGGTAGCATGGTGGTGGACCTCACCCTATGTCTCGCGTCCGTCACCGTTGTGGCCTCCGATGGATGCTATTTTCCAAGACAATGGTGATTGCGTCTTCCAAGAAGGGTGACATGGAGGTATTGTTGCGCAAGGTGAACCACATGATCGCCTCGGTGGTGATAACATACCCTCTGAGCAGATCTCACGAGCAGCCATGAGAGAAGTCGGATGGTCGTCCAAGACACAGAGTCATGACATAGGAGAATAAATAGGTAGCCAGTCATTTACCTCGGCAGCCCGATGGTCGCATGCCTCGGCTTTTCGTTGTCCGCATGCAACTAGTGCCGAGAGGAGAGGAAGGATCAAACCTGCATGCTGCAGCGTGGCTCACTGCCTGCTAGAGTACCTCGCCTGCCTCGCGTACATGCACTTAGAGTTGTGAGAGAGGAAAGGTCAAATTTGCATGCAAGTGTGGGTTGTTGGATAGTAGTACGAAGCTACATCAACAGTTATTGCAGCGCTGGTGGGGCATACTCCAGTACAAATCATATGGCACTCTATAGAAAACAACAACGAATGACGTGGCTTCACCATATGCTAGAAAAATTTCAGTGGTGGGAGGTACATTGATGATGTGGCAAGGATGATGATGTGGATAGCTTGCATGTTAAGAGAAAAAGGTTAGTGGGGATGAACTATTTAGGTATTATAGATAAGCAAACAACACATAGAAAATAGAATCTGTCAAAAATAGAATAGTCTGTAGTAATATGTAAAATTTGAATATTTCTTTAACTCCAAAATTCTGAAAAATTATGACAACCTGGGCAATTTGCATATCAACCTTGTTTAAAAAATTCAGATCAAAAGCACACTTCTGTGATTTTTCAAAATTGTTTTACTTAGCACAAAAGTTTCCGTTTTTCAGCAAGATCAAATCAAATATCACCTTAAGCCATCCCAAAGGTCTTACTTGGCTCAAACACTAATTAAAACACCAAAACAAATTTACTACAGAGGTAATAATGTGTATACTCATAAAAACAGAAAGGAAAAATATTGGGTTGTCTCCCAACAAGTGCTTTTCTTTAAAGCCTTTTAGCTAGGCATTGAGATTTCAATGATGCTCACATGAAAAATAATAATTGAAACACAAAGAGAGCATCATAAAACATGTGACAAACATATTTAAGTCTAACATGCTTCCTATGCATAAGCATTTTATAAGAAATCAAATTATCAAGACAAGCAAAAACTAGCATATGCAAGGAAGAAGAAAGAAACAATAGCAATCTCAACATAATGAGAGGTAATTTAGTGACATGAAGATTTCTACATCCATATTTTCCTCTCTCATAATAATTACATGTAGGATCATAATCAAATTCAACAATATAGCTATCAAATAATATATGATCCACATGCATGCAAAGTTGGCACTCTTCCAAAATAGTGGGATTGCCATCAAATAAAGTCATGACCTTTCCAAGCCCACTTTTATCAAAAATTTCATAAGATTGATCATACTCCAAAGTAGTGGGACTATTACCTAGATTTGACACTCTTCCAAGCCCACTTTCAATATTATTGCAAACACTACTATTCATATCATTTTCATCATGAGGCTTAACTAAATTTTCAAGATCATAAGAAACATCATCACCAATCATGATCATTGCAATAAATAGTGGACATAGCAAAACTAGCATCCCCAAGCTTGGGGTTTTGCATATTATTAGCACAATTGACATTAATAGAATTTATAATAACACCATTGCAATCATGCTTTTCATTCAAGGAGCTATCGTGAATCACTTCATAAATTTCTTCTTTTAACACTTCACCACAATTTTTAGATTCACGAATTTCAAGCAAAACTTCATAAAGATAATCTAGTGCACTCAACTCACTAACAATAGGTTCATCATAATTGGATCTCTTAAAAAGATTGGCAAGTGCATGAGGATCCATAAACTCTTTGCTTACTGATTTTCAATAAATAAACAATTATGCCAAGCAAACAAACCAAGTAAGACATAAGGGCAAACGGAAAGAAGAGCAAATAAAAAGGCAAATATTTTTGTATTTTTCTGAAATCGTATTAGAAGTGGGGGAGAGGAAAATGAGAGGAAAATGGCAAATAATGTAATGCAAGAGATGAGAGTTTATGATGGGTACTTGGTAGGCTTGATGTAGAACCTCCCCGGCAACGGTGCCAGAAATTCTTCATGCTACTTCTTGAGCTTGCATTGGTTTTTCCCTTGAAGAGGAAAGGGTGATGTAGCAAAGTAGAGATAAGTATTTCCATCAGTTAGAGAACCAAGGTATCAATCCAGTAGGAGGCACAAGCAAATCTCCAATCTATGCACCTACACAAACAATCAAACACTTGCACCCAACACGATAAAGGGGTTGTCAATCCCTTCATGGTCAATTGCAATGGTTAGATCTGATAGAGATAGATATAAAAGATAACTAAAACATAAAACAAAATAAAAGTAAATAAATCATAGCAAGATATTTTTGGGTTTTTTGGTTTATAGATCTGAAAATATATAAGGGAAAATAGACCGGGGGCCATAGGTTTCACTAGAGGCTTCTCTCTTGAAGGCAAATGATATATGGTGGGTGAACAAATTATTGCCGAGCAATTGATAGAAAAGCACAAATTTATGAGGATATCCAAGGCAATGATTATGCATATAGGCATCACGTCTGTGTCAAGTAGACCAAAACGAATCTGCATCTACTACTATTACTCCACACATCGACCGACTCTTGCATGTATCTAGAGTATTAAGTTTAAGAGAACAGAGTAACGCATTAAGTAAGATGACATGATGTAGAGGGATAAACTCAAGCAATATGATGAAAACCCCATCTTTTTATCCTTGATGGCAACAATACAAATACGTGCCTCTCTACCCCTACTTTGTCACTGGGTGAGGACACCGCAAGATTGAACCCAAAACTAAGCACCTCTCCCATTGCAAGAAATACCAATCTAGTGGGCCAAACCAAACCGATAATTTGAAGAGAAATACAAAGATATCAAATCATGCATATAAGAATTTAGAGAACATTCCAATAATATTCATAGATAATTAATCTGATCATAAATCCACAATTCATCGGATCTCGACAAACACACCGCATAAGAATATTACATCAGATAGAACTCCAAGAACATCGAGGAGAACATGGTATTGAAGATCATAGAGAGAGAAGAAGCCATCTAGCTACTAGCTATGGACCCATAGGTCTGAGGTAAACTACTCACGCTTCACCGGAAGGGCAATAGGGTTGATGTAGATGCCCTCCGTGATCGAATCCCCCTCCGGCAGATCGCCGGAAAAGGCCCCAAGGTGGGATCTCACGGGAACAAAGGCTTGCGGCAGTGGAAAAGTATTTTTGTGGATGCTTCTGGTGGTTTGGGAATATTTAGGAATTTATAGGCAAAAGAATAGGATTAGAGGAGCTTCAAGGGACCCAAAAGGCAGGGGGCACCCCCCTGGGGGCGCCCTGCACCCTTGTCGTTGCTTCGAGACTCCTTTTCCTTGGTCTCCAAGTCCTACGTGTGTCTTCTGGTCCAAGAAAAATCACCATAAAGTTTTATTCCATTTGGACTTTGTTTGATATTCCTTTTCTATGAAACTCAAAAAGAAGGAAAAATAGAAACTGGTAATGGGCTCTAGGTTAATAGGTTAGTCCCAAAAATAATATAAAATAGCATATTAATGCATATAAAACATCCAAAACGGATAATATAATAGCATGGAACAATCAAAAATTATATATACGTTGGACATATCAGAACCCATGAACTAGGTTGCCTGTAAAGTGTTTGGGTTGCAAAGACCTCGACCTCCCGATGAATAAGGACCGTTGCAAGCCAGGAGACTGGGGGAACTCACTTGTCAAAGCTGAAGACTCTAAGCCAAAGATATTAGCCCGATGAAGATTACTGTCCCCGGCTCCGAAGGGAAGTTCAGGGGATACTAACGGTGTCCTAGACTAGGGGGTACCAACCTAGTTGACCCATAGTCCATGGGCCGAGCTTATGGCCCATCGATCTTACTAGGCAGGACTCCAGAAGCCTCGAACCTCGGCGTGATCGAAAAGAACTCTACCATAGACTTAGCATATACTTCAAGAACTACTCCAGCTGTCGGCATGCATACTCTTAGATGGCAACCGACCATATGTAACCCTAGACCCCTAAGGTACCTATATAAACCGTGGGGTTAGTCCATAGAGAGACAAGTACGATCACCTCCATTAGGGTTTAGTACACAACATACGATGTCAAGGTAGATCAACATGTATTTGATACTTCATCATCAATATAATCAAGCATGACGTAGGGTTTTACCTCTTTGAGAGGGCCCAAACCTGAGTAAAACACCATGCCCTTTATCTCATGTTCACCATCGATCCCATATCCATAGGTTGAGGCCCCCTACCCGAGATTCGCCGGTTTTAGTACCGACAACCGCCAAAGCCTTCTGCATGGCTACGAGCTCCACATTAGCCTCCCGACACCTCTAGAAATACAGAAAGAGTTATCTGGAGCTCATGGAAGCCGGCCCAAGGGCTCCGCCCGCCGCTTCGGGAGAGCCGACCGCGGTCACGTGCTTGTTGCGAGCGCCATGGGTCAACAGCGGGCTGGTTGGAGCTGTCGGCCAACACGTCATGTCATGGGAGCTTGCGTGGAGGCGACCCATCATCCTGGCACACCGCCAGCACCACCAGCCATCGAGGAGAAGAAAAAATGAAGGAGATGCGCCAAAGATTTGTCATTGGAGTTGGGGAGGGCTAGCGGCATGGGCGGATTGCGACAGCGGGGATAGGGTTTGCTAACCCTAAAATCCGGCTGACTCCGTACATATAGCGCATATGCAGGCCGCCTATAAAAAAATTACAAGTCACTCTTTGTTTACACGATCTGTTTGGGTAAAAAGAAGTAGATCCTGCAAAACAACCAAAATTTTAAGGGTCAGCGAGCTTTTGCGGGATCTGCTAGAGATGCTCTTAGAACATATACCTCGGTCCCTCAGTTCCTCCTCAGACGTCTATGGACACGTATCGGACATGAAAGAGAAGAAAAAAAGTGACCCAGCCAAACCCCTCATATCATCCTTATACGTCATAGCTTTGCACGAATCCTTATATTTGTTGGAAATATGCTCTAGATGCTATAATAAAGTTGTTATTATAATATTTCCTTATTCATGATAAAGGTTTATTATTCATTCTAGAATTGTATTGACCGGAAACTTAAATACATGTGTGGATACATAAACAAATATCGTGTCCCTAGTGAGCCTCTACTAGACTAGCTCGTTGATCAGAGATGGTTAAGGTTTCCTAACCATAGACATGAGTTGTAATTTGATAACAGGATCACATCATTAGGAGAATGATGTGATGGACAAGACCCAACCGTTAGCATAGCATATGATCATTCAGTTTATAGCTACTATTTTCTTAATGTCCATGTTTCTTCGACCATGAGATCATGCAACTCCCGGACTTTGGAGGAATGCCTTGTGTGCCATCAAACATAACAACATAACTGGGTGATCATAAAGGTGCTCTAAATGTATCTCCGGAGGTGTCCGTTGAGTTGGCATGGATCAAGACTGGGATTTGTCACTTCGTATGATGGAGAGGTATCTCTGGGCCCTCTCATAATACAACATCACAAGAAGCTTGCAAGCAAAGTGACTAAGGAGTTAGCTGCGGGACGATGTATTACGAACGAGTAGAGAGACTTGTCGGTAACGAGATTGAAATAGGTATGGAGATACCAACGACCGAATCTCGGGCAAGTAACATAGCGACGGACAAAAGGAACTATGTATGTTGTCATAAAGGTTCGACCGATAAAGATCTTCGTAGAATATGTAGGAATAATATTGGCATCCAGGTCCCGCTATTGGTTATTGACCGGAGAAGCATCTCGATCATGTCTACATCATTCTCGAACCCGTAGGGTCCACACGCTTAACATTCGTTGATGATGTAGTATTATATGAGTTATGTATGTTGGTGACCAAATGTTGTTGGAGTCCCGGATGAGATCACGGACATGACGAGGAGCTCCGGAATAGTTCGGAGGTGGAAGTTGATATATGGGATAATAGTGTTTAGTTTTCAGAAGGGTTCTGGAATCCACCGGAAGGGGTTTCGGATGTTTCTCGAAATGTTCGGGTACGAGAACACTATATTTGGGCCAAGGGGTAAAGCCCACGACGCTTAAGGAAGGTGCAAAAAGGAGTTTTGTGGAGGCCAGTAGGCCAGACGCCAGGGACCCTGGTGTCTGGGGCCAGACGCCAAGGACCCAGGCGTCTGGTCCTGGAGTCCGAGAAGGACTCTTGCCTTGCGGGCAAAACCAACTTTGAGGAGGCTCTTTCTCCAACAAATGATCCTAGGGCTCAACATATAAATAGAGGGGCAGGGCTAGCACCCGGGACACATCAAGATTCACCAAGCCGTGTGCCGTCATGAAGGAAATATGCCCTAGAGGCAATAATAAAGTTATTATTTTATATTTCCTTATTCATGATAAAGGTTTATTATTCATGCTAGAATTGTATTGATCGAAAAGTTAAATGAATGTGTGAATGCATAAACAAATACCGTGTCCCTAGTGAGCCTCTACTAAACAAGATCGTTGATAAAAGATGGTTAAGGTTTCCTAACCATGGACATGTGTTGTCATTTGATAACAGGATCACATCATTAGGAGAATGATGTGATGGACTAGACGCATCTGTTAGCTTAGCATAATGATCATTTAGTTTATTGCTACTGCTTCTTCATGTCAAATACATATTCCTTCTACTATGAGATTATGCAACTCCCGAATACCGAAGGAATACCTTGTGTGCTATCAAATGTCACAACATAACTAGGTGATCATAAAGATGCTCTATAGGTATCTCCAAAGGTGTTTGTTGAGTTGGCATAGATCAAGATTAGGATTTGTCACTCCGAGTATCGGAGAGGTACTCTGGGCCCTCTCGGTAATACACATCATAAGAAGCCTTGAAAGCAAATGACTAACGAATTAGTTATGAGAAGATGTATTACGAAACGAGTAAAGAGACTTGCCGGTAACGAGATTGAACTAGGTATGAAGATACCGACGATCGAATCTTGGGCAGGTAACATATCGATGGACAAAGGGAATTACGTATGTTGTCATAACGGTTCAACCGATAAAGATCTTTGTAGAATATGTAGGAGCCAATAAGGGCATCCAGGTTCCGCTATTAGTTATCGACCAGAGAGGTGTCTCGGTCATGTCTACAAGTTCTCGAACCCGTAGGGTCCACACGCTTAATGTTCGTTGACGATATAGTGTTATATGAGTTATATGATTTGGTGACTGAATGTTGTTTGGATTCTCGGATGAGATCACAGACATGACGAGGAGTCTCGAAATGGTCGAGGTAAAGATTGATATATAGAATGATAGTATTCAGACACTGGAAGTGTTTTAGGATGCACCATAGCCATCGGGTCACCGGAGGGGTTACGGACACCCCCCCCCCGGTAGGTATATGGGCTTAATGGGCTAAGGGAGGGACAGACCAGCCCACAGGGGGCTGGTGCGCCCCTCTCCCTGGCCGGCCAGACCTAGGGAAGGAAGGGGGAGGGCTAGCCCCTCCTGCCTTCCGCTTCTCAAGGGAGAAAGGAAAAGGGTGGGCTCCCTCCCCTGCCTTTCCCCCGCACCTATACATGGCAGGGGGGCCCACTTGGGAGGAGACCCCAAGTAGGATTCGGCCTACTTGGGGTGATGATGCGGAGCATCCTTCCATCATCCCTATAGACTCTACACCAACGCATCAACCATCACGTGGACCTATGACAAGAGCTAGAACATGCGCAATGGAAACCGAGGTGAACTCATTCCTACTGGACATGCATATGGACACGAATGGAACTTGGATGCTACCTCACCAAAATGCTCTATGTATTATTAGGTACGAAGAAGGACACTTCCAAGCAGCTGAGGGGCACCACCAAGTACAAGGAGAAGCCCCCCCCCCCAGTCACCAAGGAAGAAGGAGGAACCACCAAGGAGCGGGACAGGAGGTCCCAGGCGACCCAGTGCGCACGGGCCACCGAGACCCTATGCCCACAGGCTACACAGGGAGCTACGGATGTAGCACCCCATGCGCACGGGACCTCCAAGATGCACAATTGAGATCTGTCTTGGAGCACCCACTTCATGTCCAACCTCCCCAAGCCTATATATTCTGTACCTAGGGTCATGTTTAGGGTTAGCAAAGTATTATATGAGATATTTGTGAGCTTTGCTCCTTCTACCACTCCATTGGATATCAAGGCCTCTTAGGAGAGGACCCACTTGTGGATATCAAGACCTCCATCTATGAGAAGACTATCATCATCAAGACCTCATCTCTTAGGAGTGGGAAGAACCTTTATCTAGTTCTTGTTTCCTTGGATTGTTCATGTATTCTTGTGGATCTCATCTTTTCTATTCTGGTGGATGTGTGGTTTGGGTCTTGTTTGAGTGATTTTTCCCCTTGTGTTCTTGAGTGTTTATCTCTTTCCCCACCTCCAAGTGTGAAAAGATCCCCTCTAGGGTTTCACCCTACAACTTCTTACTATCATGAGCAAGGTTGATTCACATCTTGAAGTCCCTACCCCCCACTTTCTAGCTTGATTTTGTTGTTTTTCGTCCTAATCTGAAAATCCCCACCAAAAATAGCCGCAATTTTTTTTCTTACAATTTGTTGGTTCTTGTGAGATTTGGTTGATTTGATCCACGAATTTGGTGTTTGACAAGTGGATCTACCCCTACCACCTTCCACCACCTTCCCATCCATCATTTATGGCTGGATTTTGCAGAATTTCCACGGATCCAGAGGTGTTCTTCCGCTCCCGGAACACCCCGTGCACATGGGCCACCAGGACCCCGTGCACACGGGCATCACTTACCCCGTGCACACGGGCTACTCAGAGTAGTTCGACCATTCCCATTTTCCTTCTTTTTGCCATTCCACCACCACTTTCATTCTTCTGCACTACTTCTCGTGGTTGTTTGAGTTTTGGGTTGCGGTTTCTCTTGTGTCCTAAGGTGTTTCGGCTACTTAGGCGCGACTTGAGGTCATCATCACCACCACTCGACATTCGACTCGGACTCCACATCGACATCGTCAACTCCATCTTCATACCAACCGTAAGCAAGGGTGGTAACCTTGACGACACCATAGCATTACCCTTACATTACCTTGATAGCTTCGAGCCTCTTTTGCGTAGCTTACCCATCGAGACTAGCGAGTTGAGAATTGTCGGGCCACGCCTTAGTGCACCTTTTAGTGTTACATCTATCCCATGCATATCCTACTTGTTCGTTCGCATTGTGGCTCGCATATTACGCATTGTGGCATAGTAAAAAAACCTTTTAAGCAAGAGAAGAGAAGAAAAGAGCTTGCAAGCAATAACATCGAGCCTCATAGCATAGCTACATCATCTTGGTCACTACATACTTAAGCATACTTGGGATAGTAGACGACCTGTTTCTCTCTTAGGTTGGTGCACTAGCGTATCTAGCCCATTAGAGCAATCGAGCTACGTCTTTCTAGTATCCGTGCAACACGAGCTTTATCTGTGGTTTCACATCTTGTGCTCACTCCTTGGTTGCACAAATCCCATTTTTCTTTTGTGTGTGTGTGTGTGTGTTCTTCGTGATATCCTTGGGTTTGATCTATTTATCTTACTTGTGATTCGTGCGTCTCTTCAACTTTTTCGACATATTGACTAACATTTGCTTGAATTATTTGTGCCACTTACTAACCGAGATCCATCATAAGCCTTTTACTTGTAGGTGTGAGAAACAAAACCCGGTACCAATTCTACTATTATAACATCATGTGGGATCATACTTGATACATCCACAATCTTCGGAAAGGGTATCTTTGGTATTGTTCTCCCATTTCCTACTCACCACCACTCCTACAAGATGGATAGGCCTTCTTCTTCGGTGAACCCTCTCTTCGAGGAACAAGATGACGAACGCGACTATGTCACCAAGAATCACTTCTTCATCACGCAATGAGCTCTACATCAAGAGAGTGAAGCTTTGGGTGATCTTATCGAGCAACTCGCCATCGACCTACGAAAATCGGAAGCACGACAACGGGACTATTTGGACGCCAAGCTCTCCAAACAAATGGATGAATTCTGCAACATGATCGTGAGTCGTGCATCGTCCTCAACCTCTTCACCAAGACGGTGCCACTCAAGTCGACACTCATCGTCTTACTCTTCTTTTGATGCGAGTCCTTTTCGACGCAACGACACTCAAGATCGCCAAGCTCAAGAAAATCCTTTCCATGGCAATGGCCTACAAGACCGAGTTCACGCACGTGAACAAGCGAGACGCCAACAACAAGAAGCTATGGAGCACGATCTAGCTCCACAACGTCCTCATCAAGCATCTCAAGACGGCGATGCAATTTGGCAAGAGCAACAAAGTCGTGAAGCTCAAGCTCAAGCGGCTCAAGATGTGCTCCAAGAGTCTAGTAGAGCCGTTGCACAACGAAGCTGTCAAGTACGTGAGCAAGAGGAAGCACTTTGTCAAGAGCGGCAAGAAGAATCCGCACGACGTGAAGAACTTCAAGAAAGGCAAAACCGGGAGCATATGCCTCGCCACCCCACACGACAAGAGCGACACCAAGCGGATCAAGTGCTTGAAGACTCTCTCCCACGACAAGAGCGACATCACAACTGTCACTATGATGAAGAACTCCACTACGGCAAGCTCAAGTTTACCATGCCCAAGTTCTTCGGAAGCAATGATCCTGAGGAGTATCTCTCATGGGCCTTGAAAGTGGACAAGATATTCTGTCTCCACAACTACGACGAGGAGAAGAAGATCACCATGGCATCCCTCAAGTTTCAAGACTACGTCCTCATTTGGTGGGGAGCAAGTGATCGAGCGACGCCGCGAAAAGGACGAGCACCCATCATGACTTGGACACAAATGAAGGACGTCATGCGAGCCCGCTTCATGCCTACATACTACACACGAGATCTCTTCAAGAAGTTACAACTCCTCAAGCAAGGCATGAAGACGGTGGAAGAATACTATCAAGAAATGGAGATTGCCATGATACGAGCCAAGGTCAAAGAAGATGACGAGCAAACAATGGCACGCTTCTTGAACAGCCTCAACCACCCAATAAGTAAGATCGCAGATTTCTAACCCTACTCCAACCTTCTCGAGCTAGTTCATCAATCAACCAAGGCGGAATGACAAGTACAAGAAGACTTCAAGTACGCCAAGTACTCATCCAAGACCTACGGCTCATACACTCAAGCTACCTCTACTACGACTTCGTCACGTCCTACCTTGACTAGAGAATCACCAAATGCTGGCGACAAGTCAAGTTCCATCAAGCAAGCATCGCCTTCCTCAACATGACTTCTGGCAAGCAACTACAAGAACAAGACTTCTTCTTCATCGGCACCACCGGACGATATCGTCAAGACAAGTTCTATCAATTGCTTCACATGTGGTGGCCGTGGGCACAAGTCTTTCCAATGCATCAACAAGCGAACCATGATCGCCAATGATGTTGGCACGTATGACTCCATGAGTGAAGATGAGATGGAAGATCTCGAGCATGTCGCCATGCACCGTCAAGTGAACGAAGAAGAAGATGCTCAAGTCTATTGTGATAATGATTCAAGTCTCACTCTTGTGGTCTCCCAGGTCTTGACGCTTCAACACCAACAAGACGAAGACCAACAGTGCCACATCTTCCACACCAAGGCTGGCATCAACTGGCGCTCCGTGAAAGTCGTCATTGACGGAGGAAGTTTCCCCAACTTGGCAATGAAGAGCTATGTTCCAAGCTACAATTGGTCAAGAAGAAGCATCCTCGCCCCTACAAGGTTCAATGGCTAAATGACTTCGGCACCATTCAAGTGGAGTACACGGTGCTAGTTTCTCAACATAGGCACTTATGAGGACACCTTAGAGTGTGGCGTGGTTCCTATGTCCGTGTGCTATCTTCTCTTGGGAAGACCCTGGCAATTCGACCGCGGTGTCATCCACAACGGAAGAACAAACCACTATAGCTTCAAGATGAAGGGACAGAGTATGTGCTACGACCTATGTCACCAAGCCAAGTGATCGCTGACAAGCAAGCATCCACCCATCATGGGGAGACTAGTGAGAGAGTGAACCACCACTAAGTGAGTGAGTGCCACAAGCCACAATTGAGTGATTGTTCGCCAAGAGAGAAAAACTTGGTCCTCCTAGCTACAAAAAGAGAGATGAGAGAAGTGTGTGAGAACCCATCGAGTGTGATGCACTACGTACTATTGTGCAAAGACGAGGTAGCAAAGACTAACACTCCTAATACTCTTCCTCTAGTGTTTGTCTGATTTGTTGCATGAATTCGTGGATGTCTTTCCTGATGAGCTACCACCCTGTCTTCCTCCTCTACGTGGAATCGAACATCGGATCGACCTCATCCCCGATGCACCTCTTCCTAACAAGGCTCCATACCGCGTCAACCCCGAAGAAACCAAAGAAATACAAAGGCAAGTCCAACATCTCATAGACCATGGACATGTGCGTGAAAGTTTGAGTCCTTGTGCCATACCGGTCATTCTTGTGCCAAAAAGAGACGGTAGCTTTCGCATGTATTTCGACTCTAGACCTATCTATGCTATCACCGTTCAATATAGGCATCCCATTACACGCCTTGATGATATGCTAGATGAGCTTAGCGGTGCCTCCATTTTCTCTAAAATTGATCTTAGAGTGGCTATTATCAAATCTGCATACAAGAAGGTGATGAATAGAAAACCGCTTTCAAAAAAAAAATTGGCTTGTACGAGTGGTTAGTTATGCCTATGGGTTTATCCTAAGCACCCATTACTTTCATGTGTGTTATTCATTATGTGCTTTGCCCTTACATTGGCGTGTTTGTTGTGGTCTACTTTGACGACATTCTCGTGTTTAACAAATCCCTCAAGGAACATGTATATCATCTTAGGGCCGTTTTGCAAACACTTAGAAAAGAGCGACTTTATGCCAATACAGAAAAATGCACTTTTGGTGTTGACAAGGTTGTTTTCTTGGGTTGCATTGTGTCCTCAAAGGGTGTTCATGTTGATGATTCTAAAATTGAAGCAATTAAAACTTGGCCACAACCCGCTAATTTGCAACAAGTGCATAGTTTTCTTGGTCTAGCGGGTTTTTATCGTTGCTTTGTGAAAGACTTTCACACTATTGCCGCACCGTTGCATGCTTTGAGTAAGAAAAGTGCACCCTTTGTTTGGGGACCTTCGCAATCTACTGTATTTGATGAGCTAAAATCTTTGCTTACACATGCCCCAATTCTTGCATTGCCTAACTTCAACAAAACTTTTGAGATTCATTGTGATGCTAGTGGTAACAGAATTGGTGGAGTTTTGATGTAAGAAAAGCGACCCATAGCTTACTTTAGTGAAAAACTCTCTGGTTCTCAACTTAACTATCCCATGTATGACAAAGAATTGTATGCTTTAGTGCGAGAATTGCATATTTGGGAGCATTATCTACGTCCACATGAATTTTTCATACATACTGATCATGAGACACTTAAGTACCTAAAAGTTCAAACAAAGTTGAATAAATGGCATGCTAAATGGAGTGAATTTATTGAATCTTTTCCTTATGTGATCAAGTACATTAAGGGCAAATAAAATGTTGTGGCGGACGCTCTTTCCCGCAATGCATGTTAGTTACTCAACATGAATTGAATGTGATAGGCTTTGAGCATGTTAAAGATCTTTATGCAAACGATCCTTCTTTTGCGATTCCTTATGCCAAATGTATTGTTGACACTTGTTGGGAGAAATATTATCTCAAGAGTGGCTACCTTATGCACGCTAACAAACTTTGTATACCCGAGTCTTCTCTTTGTTTGTTACTTCTGCAAGAGGCTCACGGAGGTGGACTTTGGTACATTTTGGATGCGACAAGACATTTGCCACACTTTCCAACAAGTACTTTTGGCCAAAGATGTTCCGCGATGTTACGCACTTCACCAACTGATGCTCTACATGCTGCAAAGCTAAGTCAAAAGCTCAATCTCATGGTTTACATATGCCACTTCCAATTCCGTATCAACCATGGGAAGATATTAGTATGGATTTTGTGCTTGGTTTGCCTAGGACTCAAAATGGAAAGGATTCCATATTTGTTGTTATGGACCAATTCTCAAAAATGGCACATTTCATCCATTTCATCCCACACAATAATATAGATGATGCTTCACATGTTGCAAATCTCTTTTGTAGGGAAATCTTGAGGTTACACGGAGTGCCTAGGACAATTGTGTCAGACCGCAACATCAAGTTCCTAAGCTACTTTTGGAAGACTCTATGCACCAAGCTCAGAATCAAGCTCATATTCTCCTCGACCTATCATCCACAAACCGATGGCCAAACTGAAGTCACCAACAGGATGTTATCCATTCTCCTAGGCGTGTTGATCAAGAAGAACATCAAGGAATGGGAGGAGTGCTTACCCATCACCGAGTACGCCTACAATCGAGCTCGACACTCTACTACCGGCAAGTCCCCCTTCAAGGTTGTCTACGGCTTCAATCCATTATCCCCATTGGACATTCTACCTCTACCACTACAAGAACGCACAAGCATGGATGTGAGTGCAAGGGCAAGCTTTCTCAAGAAGTTGCATGAAGATACAAGGGCAATGATCGAGCGCCAAGTACATCGCATCACCAACAAACTCAACATCAAGAAGACACCAATGGTGTTCCAACCGAGAGATCTCGTATGGCTTCATCTTCTCAAGGACCGCTTCCCCAACGAACGCAAGTCCAAGCTACTACCACGAGCCGATGGACCCTTCAAGGTGCAAGCACGCTACAATGACAACGCTTACAAGATTGACATCCCACGCGACAAGTACAATGTAAGCGACATCTTTAACGTCAAAGACTTTACCAAGTACCATGGTGATGAAGATCATGATCCATGGATGGATCTCTCCCAAGGGGGCGGGGAGATGATGCGGAGCATCCTTCCATCATCCCCATGGACTCTATACCAACTCATCAACCACCACGTGGAGCTATGACAAGAGCTAGAACATGTGCAATGGAAACTGCGGTGAACTCCCTCCTACTCGACATGCATATGGACACGAACGGAACTTGGATGCTACCTCACTAAAATGCTCTACGTATTATTAGGTATGAAGCAGGACACTTCCAAGTAGCCGAGGAGTACCACCAAGTACAAGGAGAAGCCCCCCAAGTCACCAAGGAAGAAGGAGGAACCACCAAGGAGCAGGACAGGAGGTCCCAAGCGACCCCGTGCGCACGGGCCCCTAAGAACACGTGCCCACGGGCTACACAGGGAGCTATAGCTGTAGCACCCCGTGTGCACGGGCCGAACTTACCCCGTGCGCACAGGCCCTCCAGGATGCACGGCTGAGATCTGTCTTGGAGCACCCACTTTGTCTCCAACCTCCCCAAGCCTATATATTCTGTACCTAGGGTCATGTTTAGGGTTAGCAAAGTATTATATGAGATATTTGTGAGCTTTGCTCCTTCTACCACTCCATTGGAGATCAAGGCCTCCTAGGAGAGGACCCACTTGCGGATATTAAGACCTCCATCTTGGAGAAGACTACCATCATCAAGACCTCATCTCTTAGGAGAGGGAAGAACCTTTATCTAGTGCTTGTTTCCTTGGATTGTTCATGTATTCTTGTGGATCTCATGTATGCTATTCTGGTGGATGTGTGATTTGGTTTTGTTTGAGTGATTTTTCCCCTTGTGTTCTTGAGTGTTCATGTCTTTCCCCACCTCAAAGTGTGAAAAGATCCCCTCTAGGGTTTCACCCTACATCAGGCGCCCTCCCGGCTGCTCCCTCCTCCCCCCAACTATATATATATGTGGGAGGAGGGTGCCTAGCACACCAGAACATTATCTTAGCCGTGCGCGGCGCCCCCTTCCCCAGTTTAGACCCCTGGTCATTTTTTCGTAGTGCTTAGGCGAAGCCCTGCAGAGATAACTTCACCATCACCATCACTGCGCTATTGTGCTGCCGGAACTCATCCACTACTTCACCGTCTTGCTGGATCAAGAAGGCGCAGACGTCATCGAGTTGAACATGTGTTGAACGCGGAGGTGCCGTACGTTCGGTACTCGACCGGTTGGATCGTGAAGAAAGTTCGACTACATCAACAGCGTTGTCAAACACTCCCGCTTACGATCTATGAGGGTACGTAGACACACTCTCCCCTCTTGTTGCTTTGCATCTCCATGGATGGATCTTGCGTGTGCATAGATTTTTTTTTGTTTTCCATGCAACGTTTCCCTACAGTTGCATCTGAGCCAGGTCTATGCGTAGATGATATGCACGAGTAGAACACAAAGAATTGTGGGCGGTGATGGTCATACTGCTTACAACCAACGTCTTATTTTGATTCGGTGGTATTGGGGATGAAGCGGCCCGAACCAGCCTTACATTTCCATGTACATGAGACCGGTTCCACCGACAGACATGCAACTTGTTTTGCATAAAGGTGGCTGGTAGGTGTCATTTCTCCTACTTTAGTTGAATCGAATTTGACTACGGCTGATCCTTGAAGAAGGTTAGAACAGCAAACTTGATAAATCACCATTGTGGTTTTTGCAGGTAAGAACGGTTCTTGCTAGAAGCCCGTAGCAGCCACATAAAACCTGCAAAAACAAAGTAGAGTATGTCTAACTTGTTTTTGCATGGCATGTTGTGATGCGATATGGTCAAGACATGATGTGATATACGTTGTTGTATGAGATGATCATATTTTGTAAGTTTATCGGCAACTGGCAGGAGCCTTATGGTTGTCTCTTTATTGTATGAAATGCAAACGTCATGTAATTGCTTTACTTTATCACTATGCATTAGCGATAGTTGTAGAAGAAATAGTTGGCGAGACGACCACGACGCAACGATGGAGATCAAGGTGTCGAGCAGGTGACGATGGAGATCATGACGATGCTTTGGAGATGGAGATCAAAAGCACAAGATGATGATGGCCAATCATGTCACATATTTTGATTGCATGTGATGTTTATCTTTTATGCATATTATTTTGCTTAGAACGACGATAGTATTATAAGATGAACCCTTCACTAAATTTCAAGATAAAATTGGTCTCCCTCAGTATGCACCGTTGCCAAAGTTCGTCGTTTCGAAGCACCTCGTGATGATCGGGTGTGATAGACTCTACGTTAACATACAATGGGTGTAAGACAGTTTTGCACATGCAGAATACTTGGGTTAAACTTGACGGGCCTAGCATGTACAGAGATGGTCTCGGAGCACTAGAGACCAAAAGGTCGAATGTGAGTCATATAGTAGATATGATCAACATAGAGATGTTTACCATTGATGACTACCCCATCTCACGTGATGATCGGACAAGGGTTAGTTGATTTGGATCATGTATCACTTAGATAACTTGAGGGATATTTATTTAAGTGGGAGTTCATTAGTACTTTGATTAATTGAACTTAATTTATCATGAACTCAGTCTTATAGTTTTGCATATCTATGTTGCAGATCAATGGCCCGAGCTACCGTTCCCCTGAATTTTAATGTGTTCCTAGAGAAAGCTAAGTTGAAAGATGATGGTAGCAACTACATGGACTGGGTCCGTAACTTGAGGATTATCCTCATTGCTGCACATAAGAATTATGTCCTTGATGCACTGCTAGGTGACATGCCTGCTACAGGAGCTGATGCAGATGTTATGAACATCTGGCAAGCTCGATCTGATGACTACTCAATAGTTTAGTGTGCCATGCTTTATGGCTTAGAACCAGGACTTCAAAGACGTTTTGAACGGCATGGAGCATAGAGATGTTCCAAGAGTTGAAGCTAATATTTCAAGAAAATGCCCGGGTTGAGAGATATGAAGTCTCCAACAAGTTCTATAGCTGCAAGGATGGAGGAGAACAGTTCTGTCAGTGAACACATACTCAAAATGTCTGGGTATTATAATCACTTGACTCAGCTGGGAGTTGATCTTCCAGTTGATTGTGCTATTGGCGGAGTTCTTCAATCATTGCCACCAAGCTATAAAGGCTTCGTGATGAACTATAATATGCAAGGGATGAACAAAACAATTCCCGAGCTCTTCACAATGCTTAAGGCCGCGGAGGTAGAAATCAAGAGGGAGCATCAAGTATTGATGGTTAACAAGACCACTAGTTTCAAGAAAAAAGGCAAGCAAGTTGCCACTCCCGGGAAGAAGCCCAAAGCTAGACCCAAGCCCGAAACTGAGTGCTTCTACTACAAAGGGAGTGGTCACTGGAAGTGGAACTTCCCCAAGTATTTGGCGGAGAAGAAGGATGGCAAAGTGAACAAAGGTATATTTGATATACATGTAAATTAATGCGTTCCTTACTAATGCTCGTAGTAGCGCCTGCGTATTTGATACTGGTTCGGTTGCTCATATTTGTAACTCGAAACAGGAGTTGCATAATAAACGAAGATAGGCTAAGGATGAGGTGACGATGCGCGTCGGGAATGGTTCCAAGGTCGATGTGATTGTCGTCGGCACACTACCTCTACATCTACCTTCGGGTTAGTTTTAGACCTCAATAATTGTTATTTGGTGCCCACGTTGAGCATGAATGTTATATCTGGATCTTGTTTATTGCGAGACGGTTATTCATTTAAGTTAGAGAATAATGGTTGTTCTATTTATATGAATAATATCTTTTATGGTCATGCACCCTTGAAGAGTGGTCTATTCTTGTTGAATCTCAAATGTAGTGATACACATATTCATAATATTGATGTCAAAAGATGCAAAGTTGATAATGATAGTGCAACATATGTGTGGCAGTGACGTTTAGGTCATATTGGTGTAAAGCGCATGAAGAAACTCCATGCGGATGGGCTTTTGGAATCACTTGATACTTGCGAACCATGCCTCATGGGCAAGATGACTAAAACTCGGTTCTTCGGAACAATGGAGCAAGCTAATGACTTATTGGAAATAATACATACCAATGTATGCGGTCTAATGAGTGTTGAGACACGTGGTGGGTATCGTTATTTTCTGACCTTCACAGATGATTTGAGTAGGTATGGGTATATCTACTTAATGAAACACAAGTCTGAAACATTTGAAAAGTTCAAAGAATTTCAGAGTGAAGTGGAGAATCATCATAACAAGAAAATAAAGTTTCTACGATCTGATCGTGGAGGCAATTATTTGAGTTACGAGTTTGGCCTTCATTTAAAACAATGTGGAATTGTTTCACAACTCACGTCACCTGGAACACCATAGCGTAATGGTGTGTCTGAACATCGTAACCGTACTTTACTAGATATGGTGCGATCTATGAGTCTCTTACGGATTTACCACTATCGTTTTGGGGTTATGCATTAGAGACAGATGCATTCACATTAAATAGGGCACCGAATAAATCCGTTGAGATGACACTGTATGAACTGTGGTTTGGCAAGAAACGTAAGCTGTTTGTTTCTTAAAGTTTGGGGTTGCGACACTTATGTCAAAAGGCTTCATCCTGATAAGCTCGAACCCAAATCGGAGAAGTGCGTCTTCATAGGATACCCTATGGAAACAATTGGGTACACCTTCTATCACAGATCCGAAGGCAAGATCTTTGTTGCTAAGAATGGATACTTTCTAGAGAAGGAGTTTCTCTCGAAAGAAGTGAGTGGGAGGAAAGTAGAACTTGATGGGGTAATTCTACCTTCTCTCGAATTGGAAAGCAACAAATCACAGAAACCGTTCCATGATGCCTGCACCAACTAGAGAGGAAGCTAATGATGATGATCATGAAACTTCAGATCAAGTTACTACTGAACCTCATAGGTTGACCTGAGCACGATCTGCACCAGAGTGGTACGGTAATCCTGTCCTGGAAGTCATGTTACTAGACCAAGGCGAACCTACGAACTATGAAGAAGCTATGATGAGCCCAGATTCCGACAGATGGCTTGAGGCCATGAATCTGAGATAGGGTCCATCTATGAGAACAAAGTATGGACTTTGGTGGACTTGCCCGATGATCAGCAAGCCATAGAAAATAAATGGATCTTCAAGAAGAAGACTAACGCTGATGGTAATGTTACTGTCTGCAAAGCTCGACTTGTCGCAAAAGGTTTTCGACAAGTTCAAGGGGTTGATTACGATGAGACTTTCTCACCCGTAGTGATGCTTAAGTATGTCCGAATCATGTTAGCAATTGCTGCATTTTATGATTATGAAATATGGCAAATGGACGTCAAAACTGCATTCCTTAATGGATTTCTTAAAGAAGAGTTGTCTATGATGCAACCAGAAGGTTTTGTCGATCCTAAAGGTGCTAACAAAGTGTGCAAGCTCCAGCGATCCATCTATGGACTGGTGCAAGCATCTGGGAGTTGGAATATACGCTTTGATGAGGTGATCAAAGCATATGGTTTTATACAGACTTACAGTGAAGCATGTATTTACAAGAAAGTGAGTGAGAGCTCTGTAGAATTTCTGATATTATATGTGGATGACATATTATTGATTGGAAATGACATCGAATTTCTGGATAGCATAAAAGGATACTTGAATATGAATTTTTCAATGAAGGCCTCGGTGAAGCTACATATATATTGGGCATCAAGATCTATAGAGATAGATCAAGACGCTTAATAGTACTTTCACAAAGCACATATGTTGATAAAGTTTTGAAGAAGTTCAAAATGGATCAGTCAAAAAAGGGTTCTTGCCTGTATTACAAGGTGTGAACTTGAGTCAGACTAAAAGCCCAACCACTACAGAAGATAGAGAGAAAATGAAAGTCATTACTATGCCTCAGCCATAGGTTCTATCATGTATGCTATGTTGTGTACCAAACCTGATGTGTGCCTTGCCATAAGTTTGGCAGGGAGGTACCAAAGTAATCCAGGAGTGGATCACTGGACATCGGCCAAGAACATCCTAAAGTACCTGAAAAGGACCAAGTATATGTTTCTCATTTATGGAGGTGACAAAGAGGTCATCGTAAATGGTTACGTCGATGCTAGCTTTTACACTGATTTGGATGACTCTAAGTCACAAACTAGATACATATTTATATTGAATGGTGGAGCTGTCAGTTGGTGTAGTTCCAAGCAAAGCGTCGTGGCGGGATCTACGTGTGAAGCGGAGTACATAGCTGCTTCAGAAGCGGCAAACGAAGGAGTCTGGATGAAGGAGTTCATATCCGATCTGAGTGTAATACCTAGTGCATCGGGTCCAATGAAAATCTTTTGTGACAACACTGGAGCAGTTGCCTTGGCGAAGGAATCCAGGTTTCACAAGAGAACCAAACACATCAAGAGACGCCTCAACTCTATTTGTGAATATGTCAAGGATGGAGACATAGAAGTTTGCAAAATATATACAGATATGAATGTGGTACACCCGTTGACTAAGCCTCTTCTGTGAGCAAAACATGATCAACACCAAGACTCCATGGGTGTTAGATTCATTACGATGTAATCTAGATTATTGACTGTAGTGCGAGTGGGAGACTGAAGAAAATATGCCCTAGAGGCAATAATAAAGTTATTATTTTATATTTTCTTATTCATGATAAAGGTTTATTATTCATGCTAGAATTGTATTGATCGGAAAATTAAATGCATGTGTGAATACATAAACAAATACCGTGTCCCCAGTGAGCCTCTACTAGACTAGCTCGTTAATCAAAGATGGTTAAGGTTTCCTAAACATGGACATGTGTTGTCATTTGATAACGGATCACATCATTAGGAGAATGATGTGATGGACAAGACCCATCCGTTAGCTTAGCATAATGATCGTTTAGTTTATTACTATTGCTTTCTTCATGTCAAATACATATTCCTTCGACTATGAGATTATGCAACTCCCGGATATCGGAGGAATACCTTGTGTGCTATCAAACTTCACAACGTAACTGGGTGATCATAAAGATGCTCTACAGGTATCTCCGAAGGTGTTTGTTGAGTTGGCATAGATCAAGATTAGGATTTGTCACTCTAAGTACTGGAGAGGTATCTGTGGGCCCTCTCGGTAATGCACATCATAAGAAGTCTTGCAAGCAAATGACTAATGAGTTAGTTACGAGATGATGTATTACGGAACGAGTAAAGAGACTTGCCGATAACGAGATTGAACTAGGTATGAAGATACCGATGATCGAATTTGGGGCAAGTAACATACCGATGGACAAAGGGAATTACGTATGTTGTCATAACGGTTCAACCGATAAAGATCTTTGTAGAATATGTAGGAGCTACTATGGGCATACAGGTTCCGCTATTGGTTATTGACCGGAGAGGTTTCTTGGTCATGTCTACATAGTTCACGAACCCGTAGGGTCCGCGCGCTTAACGTTCGTTGATGACATAGTGTTATATGAGTTATATGATTTGGTGGCCGAATATTATTCGGAGTCCCGGATGAGATCATAGACATGATGAGGAGTCTTGACATGGTCGAGAGGTAAAGATTGATATATAGGACAATAGTATTCGGACACCGGAAGTGTTTCGGGATGCACTGGGTGGCCATCGGGTCACCGGAAGGGGTTCCGGACATCCCCCGGTAGGTATATGGGCTTAATAGGCCAAGGGAGGGACAGACCAGCCCACAGGGGGCTGGTGCGCCCATCTCCCTAGCTGGCCAGCCCTAGGGAAGGAAAGGAGGGGAGGGCTAGCCCCTCTTGCCTTCCCCTTCTCATGGAAGAAAGGAAAGGGGGGGGGGGCGCCTCTATCCCCTGCCTTTCCCCCACACCTATACATGACAGGGGGCGCCACTTGGGAGGAGATCCCAAGTAGGATTCGGCCTACTTGGGGCGCCCTCCTGGCCGCTCCCTCCTCCCCCACCTATATATATGTGGGAGGGGGCGCCTAGCACACCAGAACATTATCTTAGCCGTGTGCGGTGCCCCCCTCCATAGTTTACACCCCCGGTCATATTTTCATAGTGCTTAGACGAAGCCCTACGGAGATAACTTCACCGTCATCGTCATCACGCCGTCGTGCTGCCGGAACTCATCCACTACTTCGTCGTCTTCCTGGATCAAGAAGGCGCGGACATCACCGAGTTGAACGTATGCTGAACGCGGAGGTGCCGTACGTTCGGTACTCGATCGGTTGGATCGCGAAGAAAGTTCGACTATATCAACCGCATTGTCAAATGCTTCTGCTTACGGTCTATGAGGATACGTAGACACACTCTCCCCTCTCGTTGCTATGCATCTCCATGGATAGATCTTGCGTGTGCGTAGATTTTTTTTGTTTTTCATGCAACGTTTCCTAACACGGCAACCCCGCCCCCTCTAATTTATCCTCCGGCATAGTTTCCGTTGTGCTTGGCGAAGCCCTGCGGAGATTGTTCTTCACCACCACCGTCACCATGTCGTCGTGCTGCCGGAACTCATCTACCACTTCGCCCCTCTTGATCAAGAAGGCGAGGACGTCATCGAGTTGAACGTGTGCTGAACGCGGAGGTGTCGTACGTTCGGTACTTGATCGGGATGAATCGTGAAGGTGTACGACTACATCAACCGCGTTGATAAACGTTTCTGCTTAGCAATCTTCAAGAGTATGAAGATGCTCTCCCCTCTCATAGCTATGCATCTCCATGCATAGTTCTTGCGTGTGCGTAGTTTTTTTTGTTTCCATGCAATGTTCCCCAACAATATTGACACCAAATATGAGAGGATACGAGGGCTCGTCAGTCCGCCACGTAGGACGCGGCCCACCCGGACCACCTTTTCTCTTTTCTTTTTTCTTTCTCTCTCTTTACCTACACCAACCACATACAAATGACCACCCATATAAGGGAGAAAATGAGGAGCAAGAATGGAAAAACGTCCCATATTTGAATGGATGTCCCGTATTCTTTCACACTAAAACCTGACAAAAATGGTTTTATCAACTTAAAAGGTTTTCTGAATGAGGTGGAACTTACATGTAAGCCATATATATTATCGTCATTTTACATTTTTCTGGAAGCATGTTCTTCCATTTTTTTTAAGAAAATGGCGAATCCAAAATTATTGTTAATTTTTTAGAAGGTATACTATTTTGAACCACTTTCCTAATAATTTAATAATATTTCTATTTTTCCAGGGTTTAATAATATTTCTATTGACCTTTCAATTATGATCTTGCGAACCAATCTATGATTGAATGGTTATGAGGACAGTGGTATTCCCAGCCCACCAGAGTTTAAGTGCTGGTGCTCGCAGTTATTTTAGATTTATTTTACGATTTTCGGTGATGCACTTTCAGTGGAAGGAGACATTCCCATCGACTACGAGGCGTCTGTGGTGACTTCGTAAAATCTTAAGGTGATATGTCAGCTCAGTCACTCGATGGTGTTCATAGGGGTAGGGTGTGCGTGTGTGCGATCATATGGGTGGGTGTATTGGCATATATAAGCGCTTGTGATTGTACTGTGTGAAAAATATATTATTTGTGATCTCTATTTGATTTTAAATACTCCCTATGTTCACTTTTATAAGACGCTATAGACATTTCAGACAGGTTGCCAAACAACTCAATTTCAGTTTTTCCAAACGACTTATAAAAATGAATGGAGGGAGTAGGTTTTTTAAATCACATAAATCCAAAGTCCATATGTATTTTGATTTTGATTAGCATATGTATTTTAAAATCAATTTTCTGAAGCGAGAGACTAGGAGCAGGCTCTATAGGTCCATCCAAAGTCCAAGTCTTTGTTCTCCCCCACAATAATTTTGTCACTTTATGAGTGGTGCTGCGCTGTGCGTGCTCGCCGGCCAGCCACGACCTTATCCACAAGCACAGAGAGCGACAAAGGCCGATGCTGATGCGAACGGATAGCGTCGGCACAATGGACTGGACGGGGACGGGCCGGCGTGTCCAGGTCACACGCGCACCAACCACGTCCCGCACCTTGGACACGTGTCGACCGTCCGGGTCGTGACCCAGGTGCTGCCGCTGGCCGCTGGGGAAGGGGAAGCCCACCGCACCGTTGCCGTGCGCACGGCACGCCTGCCGACCGTCCCTCCTGACGATTGTACCCCTGCCCGACCAGCGCGCATCAAGGTAGCAGACGGGGGTAGGCACGAGAACTCCTCTGGAGCGCCACGGTGGCCTCTGATCCGGATCCAGTTGGCGGTGGCTGGCACGTGCTCCGAGCAAAAACAAACAGAGGAGATCTAATCCTGCTTCCTCCTCCTCCACGCTCCCGCCGAGATATTTATTTCCCTCCTCCACCTCCCATCCGTCCTCGCTTGCTTGTTCAAACAGCTCTCCTCCTCCGTACAACAACCACCTCAACGATACTCTCTCTCCCTCCTCTCCGATTCGAAGCGCAGAGGATGGTTCACTTGCCGCACATGGGGAAGCTGCGGAGGGGGGTGAAGGAGGAGGCGGTGGACGACGACGGCGGCGCCGCGGGGGCGGCCGGGGCTGAGGCGTCGCCGTTCCATAAGAGGTCCCGCCTCGCGCAGCAGCAGCCGCAGGTGGCTTTTCCGTCCTCGTCCCGCTTCGTTCCCGGCAAAATACGACGCGAACGCTCCGATATGATTTTGCTTGCTTGTTTGTAGTAGTATGTTTTTGCATCGTAATATCCGGACTGATCGTTTCATGTGGCGGGCCCGAAGCAGCCGAGCGAAGCGTCCTGAAGTGATCTAGAAAGTGTTGCTACCGATCAAATTTCGTTCGTCTGCCACCTTTTTATTCGGTTCGAATTTATCAAAAAAAAGTTCATTCTATTTACTCGATACATAACGTTTTGGGGCAATTGGAGAGATTCTCGTTGCTTGTAGTGCGTTTCTCATTGCCCGTGTTAATATGATCATAATATTCGTAAATTACTACACCAGCATGAAAGTGTTTCTGTGCAAAAGGCGTGCAAGTTGTCGAGGATAGATATGGCATCGGCACGTATAAATGTAAAAGAAAATAGATCTTGTGCAGTCAAGTCACTGGAATCTTTTCTACCCCTAAGATATCCGTTCCACTCATTGGTTTTAGAAATGGACAATATAGACTTCTGGAATTGTACTCTCAAGTACTGATTCGCCAACAATCCGAGCTGTCCGCACTTATATGTTAATCCCCTCTGGTGTTAATTCTTAATTAATCCTGCAAGATTCTACTTCATCATTGCACAAAAGCAAATGGGCGTGCTCTCTGCGCACTCACTGTTTTCCAATTTACATCACAGATTTGGAATGCAAATATTATCCTGATTGATAGTACTCCCTCCGTCCCAAAATAAGTGTCTCAACTTTGTACTAACTTTAGTATAAAATTGCACTAGAGTTGAGACACTTATTTTGGGACGGAGGAAGTAATATTTATAGAATCTTGTTTCACAGTGCTTTATTTAATCCTATGTTTGTTCTTTGTTGTGTTTTGGGGTTGTGTCATGCAGCAATGGAGCACAGATGGTGCTAGTGTGTCAAATCAGCAGTCGACGCAACATGATTTCCTTGAGGAGCCTAGTCCACTTGGCTTGCGGCTTAAGAAGAGCCCCTCTCTGGTGGATTTGATCCAAATGAAGCTTGTGCAGGCTGGCAAGGCCAAAGACGCCCGGCACGGTGGCACTGCTAGTGCCTCGGAGAAACTAAAAGCCTCCAACTTCCCTGGTTCTATTCTCAGAATCGGATCTTGGGAGGTTAGTGGCTTTTTCATGTGCTCATTCATGCTGCCACATTGCCCTGTTATGTCATTCACGGTCCCCGGATGATACTTGTTTTTAGTAGAAATTGACATAATTGACTGAGTGTAACTTACATCCTCTGGTCATGACAACAATCCCATGTTGAGTACCGTCCTTCAGTATTAACTGAATATAAATGCATACACGTCTCTTTGGTAATAATCTCTTGTTGCTTGTATTGTTGACATTCAAGTTGATCCATTCTATTGTCTCTAACTCTGTTTAGTATTAATAGTACTATTATTGTTAGCCCGTGTTACTTCTGAAGATCAGACAATCTGTTCTATATGAATGCCACGTCTAATCCTTTTTAGCTCGTAATCATAGTGATCTCATGATGAGAGCATGGTACCTTTGGTTTCTGGCCTGCCGTGGTGGCAATGGCAGCGAATTTCGGGCTTGAAGCCTAATCTCCGTGACACGGGGGGATTTATAGATTGATACCCCATAGCACGAGATGTTATGAAATGAGCTTGCTATATTGCAAAGCACACGAGGGGAAATGTGTAGTACTACAGACCTATGCACATTGAATATATCTATTTAGTTAGTGTCGTTTGTTCATTTGTTTGTTTTCTTATCTGTGTTTCAACTGATTCACTTATGTTAAGCTTTATACTTCGTATATAAACAGTGGGTATCAAGGTACGAAGGTGATCTGGTTGTGAAATGCTATTTTGCAAAACACAAACTCGTGTGGGAAGTACTGGATGGTGGTCTCAAGAGTAAAATTGAGATACAGTGGTCTGATATCTGTGCACTTAAGGTGGTTTGTCCAGAAACGGAACCTGGCACCCTGGAAATTGCGGTAAGCACTTGCATACACATGGAGTCAGTAATGCAAATTACTGCAAAGTTAATTACTCCCTCCGTCCCATAATATAAGAGCGTTTTTGACACTACACTAGTATAAAAAACGCTCTTATATTATGGGACGGAGGGAGTATTTCTTATGGACCACATCATATTATATTAATAGGATGGTAAAGATCTAGTTCAGTAATATTCCTGTCTATTTTCGCCTTTTTGGGGCCGTTGTTACATATTCTTTCTGTTGCTAATTTTCTTCTTCTTGTTTTATCCAGTTGTCCAGGCAACCACTTTTCTTCAGAGAAACGAATCCGCAGCCAAGGAAGCACACTTTGTGGCAGGCAACTTCTGATTTTACTGCTGGACAGGCAAGCATGCACAGGTACATGTTCATGTATGGTGGCAGATGTTTATTAAATCTTAGAATATATGCAGTGAACTTCTATTGTTGTGTTTGCTTCCTCTGTTCTATTAGATGGGCTAACTAGGCTTTGCTAGTTTCTTCCTAGCTTTTGTAGTCTGGTTTCTTGGTTCTTCTGTGGTTTTCTTCATTTTCCTGGTTGTACTTTGCGTCATTTCGGCCCCTTCTTCTAATACAAATGAGACATATTTTCATGTGGAGAGAAAAAAGCATATGCTGTGAACTTCACATTCAAATATGCCGCTCTATGGGACCTTCCATGACATGGCATGGTGGATTTTAGTGCCGTTTCTCGAGAAACCATTGTGAAAGGCAGATTCAGGCCTACATCACAATCAAGTAGGTTCTCATAATACACAAAGTTACACTGGTGCCTGAACTTCCAAAAATCCTTTATTTTCAGGAGGCACTTTCTTCAGTGTGCGCCCGGAATGATGAATAAGCATGTGGAGAAGCTTGTTCACTGTGACCCACGTCTATGCTCGCTAAGCCAGCAAATTGACATCAAGTTGGAGAATCCGTACTTTGAATCAAGAACTTCCATATTTGAAGACCCAGATGATGTGAAGTGCCAAAATTTTGTGCATAATAAAGATGATGACGATCAGTTAGACCCCCAAAGATTTAGGGAACTATTACGGCATCATTCTACATCCGGTAGGATAGATGCTGAAGAGAGACAGGAAGCTGGAACATCAGATGGCTTGCCTCGAGATTTCTCTAATTCAGGTGAATATAATTATTAAATAACATTTTTCATTGACAATGTCTTGGAATCATGGTCACTGTTCAGAATAATTATTTGAATTTGTTTTCTGTTTTTTCTTTTCACAAATTACAACTAGGATCTTTGCAACTTGTAACTGTGAATTTGCTCATCATTTTTTTTCCATTCCAGTTACTGACGGTCAAGTGATTAAACAAGGCGGTGGTTCCAGTGTGTGTGAACCACATACAAGCATCCTTAGTTGGAACGGTTTTAAGTTGCCGGGGATCCGGCGCTCTATGTCCAAGAGTGAGATAGCAAACCACATTGGGCACCACATCTACAGACATATGTATTCAGGGAACCTACCCGCAGCTGATGGTGGTGCTGGCACATCAGGTAAACTGGCCATAGATGACATCACCCGGTACCTACTGAACGACTCTCAGATCCTCGACGGTGGCAATGACTCAACGGGTAAACTAGCATTTGATGAGCTGACCCGGCAACTTCTGAACGACTCCCAAATCACTATTGCTGCTGATGAGAGGATGCTCATGTCAAGGGTCAATTCTCTGTGCTCATTGATCCACAGAGATTCAGGCACAGGCCAGGTAAACCCTGGTGTTCACAGTGATAATAATGAGATTTATGAGAGGAAGCCCCAAGCTTATGCGCCTCCTGTTGAAGGAGACAGTGGCAATGGCTCATTGCCTCCAAGGCAAGAACCATTTGGGGACCTGCTTACTCATCTGCCACGCATCTCATCATTTCCTCATTTCTTGTGAGTTTGGTTCCTAGGGAGTGAAAATGTGCAGTGGGGCCTGTAGGTTGATGAACTGTTGTGTGCAGAAATTTTTGCCGGGAATCAACATGACTCCTTTATTTCTTCTTTCTTGTATGTACAGTATCAGGTAGGATAGTCTAGGCAAGCCCTTTTGGCTCCATAACACGACTGGCCTATGTTCTATGCTGTGGTTTTGGTTGTTTGAACTGTCTATATGATCCAAGTTTGTATAAAACATCCTGATATTCTTACTCGTATACTACAAATTAGTGTTCCAAAACCTTTTAGGGCAAGTGGAATAAGTACCATATAAAAGAGTGCAGAGGTATATCTTTCTCCTTAATTCATCCTACTAGCCCCATTCATTGGGGCGAACTGTCGAGAATGTGGGACGCTTTCTACAATATGGTTGTGTTTGGTTTGGGGGATATGTTTGAGTGGTTGTGGGTATCTCTGTTTGGCGGGAGGGATATCAAGTGGTTGAAGATAGCCAAATTGGTGTTTGGTTTGAAGGATAAGGGATGGGTATATTGTTGAGATGACCTATTTCCCATGAGATGGTGTGATTGTGGAAACGTCGTACCCGGTTCAGGGCGACGGCTGGGTGTTATAAAGGCAGGGGCGCGACTCCCTGATAGCGTACAAGTTTGTTGGGATTGAAACTTGAGATACAAGGGATAAGCTACTTAGAGTACAAGGGATAAACTAGAGAGAATATTGTTACAGAGAATATCTATCTAGCCTATGCGGTTGAACCTGAATACATATCTGCACCGGTTGCACCGAACCACCTTGACATATAGCAACGTTGTTTAACACCCTCCCTTAATCACAACTTGGTCAAGTTGAGATTACGCTTGAACTCTTCAAAACTTTTTGTAGGCAACGCTTTTGTGAAGCCGTCTGCAACCTGATCTCGTGAATGCACAAAGCGAATATCCAATTGTCTCTTTGCAACCCTTTCTCTGACAAAATGAAAATCTATCTCGATGTGTTTTGTCCTGGCATGAAAGACTGGGTTAGCAGACAGATAAGTAGCACCCAGATTGTCACACCATAAACATGGAGTTTTGGTGCGCTTCACACCCAGCTCTCTCAACATGGATTGAACCCAGATAATTTCAGCAGTAGCATTTGCTAAAGCTTTATACTCAGCTTCAGTGCTAGATCGTGATACAGTGGCCTGTTTCTTTGCACACCATGATATGAGATTTGGCCCAAAGAAAACTGCAAATCCACCAGTGGAGCGTCTGTCATCTATGCATCCTGCCCAATCAGAGTCAGAAAAAGCACTGACAAGAGTTGATGAAGATTTGGTGAATGTAAGACCAAGACTCATAGTATTTTTCACATATCTCACTATGCGCTTGGCAGCAGTCCAATGAACAGTAGTGGGTGCATGAAGAAATTGGCACACTTTGTTGACTGCAAAGGATATATCTGGCCTTGTTAAGGTGAGGTACTGAAGTGCTCCTACTAGACTTCTATATCTAGTGTTGTCTTCTTGACCCAAGGGATCTCCCTCTTCAAGTGACAATTTTTCTGTGCTAGACAAAGGAGTTGGGGAGGCTTTACATCCTTGCAAGCCAACTCTCCTTACCAGATCAGTAGCATACTTTTCTTGAGAGAGATGAAGGCCATCCTCAGTTTTCTTTACTTCAATCCCTAGGAAAAAGTGTAAGTCTCCCAGATCTTTAAGAGCAAACTCAGCACTTAGATCCTTCAACAATCCTGTCACAGCTTCATTAGATGAACTTGTGACAATAATATCATCAACATAGATAAGAACAAAAATAGATGTTTTGCACTTATTGTAGATGAATAGAGACGTATCAGATTTTGAAGGAACAAAACCAAGTGCTTGTAGTTTCTGACTGAGACGAGAATACCATGCCCTGGGAGCTTGCTTCAGTCCATGTAGAGCTTTGTCAAGCTTGCACACATGAAAGGGTTTATCCTTGTCCTCAAAACCAGGAGGTTGTTTCATATATACTTCCTCTTCCAGAACACCATGAAGAAACACGTTCTGCACATCTAGTTGTCTGAGACTCCATCCCCTGGAAACAGCAATAGACAGTACAAGGCGAATAGTAGCAGCTTTGACCACTGGACTAAAAGTGTCCTCATAGTCTATGCCATACCGCTGTTTGAAGCCTTTTGCAACAAGTCTGGCTTTGTAGCGGTCTATGGTTTCATCGGACTTTCTTTTGATCCTATAAACCCATTTACAATCAATCAAATTTTTACCTCATCGTGGAGACACAAGATGCCACGTCTTATTCTTCTGAAGTGCCATGTACTCCTCTTCCATGGCCTTTTTCCAGCGTGTATCCCTGAGGGCTTCATCAAGCGTACCAGGTTCACCTGTAGTACACGCTAAACCGAACTTAGTTATTTGTTTATAATTGACGGGTTGAATAACTCCCTTCTGTAGTCTTGTACGAGGTTGAGCAGAAGAGGTGGCAGCATCAGCGGGCGGAGAGGATCCAGCCTCTGGACCAGACAATCCCGATGCAGATCCCCCTGGGGCTCCCAACGCACCAGCCGCGCCAGCAGTTGTAGCAGCGGGATCTTCTGTGGCGACGGGCGATGCTGGAGCCGTGACGGGAGGCGCAGAAGATCCAGGCCGCGTGGAGGACACGGGCCTGACCGGATCCGCCTCGGATCACACGCCTGTCGTCGGCTGGGGCGAATCCACGCCGGATCGCGCGCCCAGCTGGCGGCGCATGTAGTGGCGGGGTCCGCCCACGGGCCAGCGGGCCGGAGGCTCCTGCCGCGTGGGCTCCAGAGATTGGCGCAGTTCGGACGCCGCTTCTGGCCCAGTCAAGGCGAGCCGTGTGGCCGCCGCTGGGTCGCTGTCGCCACGCCTGGCGGGCGACGCAGAATCTGGTGCGCTGGCGCCCTGCTGCGACACGGATCCCGAGGCAGATTTGCTGCCATGCTGCTGGAGCTCCAATCCCAAAGAGGATCTGTTCCCCGTTGTGTGACACATAAAATGTGGACTGTTTGGGGTAATTTCTTCACCATTCTCTGTGATTCCTTCACCATTTTCTGCACCATTGCCATCTGCATCATCACAAAGCTCAAGTGCACGGTTATGAGGATTAGTCATCATATGATCATTGCAGTTATTTACCCCTTCACCGGTGAGACTAGGTGGTAAGAGAAGAATTTCTTGACGAAGTAGGGCACCGGCATTGGGATGAAGGGTGGCAAAGGGAAACTTTGTTTCATCAAAAACGACATCTCGTGAAATATAGACGCGTCTGGTTGAAACATCAAGGCACTTGACGCCTTTGTGTTGTGCACTGTAGCCAATGAACACACATTGTTTTGACCTAAGCTGAGTTTTCGATTGTTGTAAGGGCAAAGATTGGGCCAACAGGCGCAACCAAACACATGGAGAGAAGTGTAATCTGGTTTGGTGTGGAGAAGCCTTTCAGTGGGAGTTTCATTGTTGATAACACGACTAGGTAGCATATTAATGATATGGACAGCTGTGAGAAAGGCCTCATACCAAAATTTTAAGGGCATAGAGGCGCCAGCAAGAAGGGTAAAGCCAACTTCGACAATGTGTCTGTGTTTGCGTTCAGCAGACCCATTCTGTTGATGGGCATGTGGACACGACACATGGTGAGAAATGCCAAGTTTTTGGAAAAAGGAGTTGAGCTTCTCATATTCGCCACCCCAATCAGATTGGATGGCGATGATTTTGGTGTCAAATTTTCTTTCAACTAAAGCTTGGAAATTAAGAAAAACTTAGCATACATCGAATCTTTTCTTGAGAAGATAGATCCAGGTAAATTTACTATAGTCGTCAATGAAACTCACATAATACGTATGTCTACCAACAGAGGAGGGAGCTAGTCCCCACACATCAGAAAAGATAAGCTGCAAAGGTTTGGTAGAAATACTTGTGGAAATAGGATAAGGCAACTGATGACTTTTAGCTCTTTGACAGGAATCACAAATTGTTTCAACATTACGCTCTCCAACATATGGGAGCTTATTTTTCCTAAGCAAACGTTCAACTAAAGAAAAAGATGCATGTCCTAATCGATCATGCCACCGTCTAGATGAGATTTTGGTGGCACTAAATGTTGGGGAACGTAGTAATTTCAAAAAAAATTCCTACGCACACGCAAGATCATGGTGATGATATAGCAACGAGAGGGGAGAGTGTTGTCTACGTACCCTCGTAGACCGAAGCGGAAGCATTGACACAACGTAGAGGAAGTAGTCGTACGTCTTCCCGGTCCAACCGATCCAAGCACCGTTACTCCGGCACCTCCGAGTTCTTGACACACGTACAGCTCGATGACGCACCCCGGGCTTCGATCCAGCAAAGCCTTGTGGAGGAGTTCTGTCAGCACGACGGCGTGGTGACGATCTTGATGTTCAACTGTCGCAAGGCTTCGCCTAAGCACCGCTACAATATGACCGAGGTGTAATATCGTGGAGGGGGCACCACACACGGCTAAGGAACGATCACGAAGATCAATTTATGTGTCTATGGGGTGCCCTCCCCCTCCGTATATAAAGGGGGAGAGGAGGAGGGGGCCGGCCAAGAGGGGAGGCGCGCCCTAGGGGGGGCAAACCTACTTCAAGTAGGTTTGGCCCCCCTTTTCCTATTAGGAGTAGGAGAGGGAAGGAAGAGAGGGGAGGGAAGAAGGAAAGGGGGGGGGGCCCTCCCAATTCGGATTGGGCTTGGGGGGGCGCGCCCCCTCCTTTTCTCCTTCTCCCTCCTTTCCACTAAGGCCCAATAAGGCCCATATACCTACTGAGGGGTTTTAGTAACCTCCCGGAACTCCGGTATAGTCCCAATCTCATCCGGAACCTTTCCGGTGTCCAAATATATCCGTCCAATATATCAATCTTTATGTCTCGGCCATTTCGAGACTTCTCGTCATGTCCGTGATCACATCCGGGGCTCCGAACAACCTTCGGTACATCAAAATACATAAACTCATAATATAACTGTCATCGAAACCTTAAGCGTGCGGACCCTACGGTTCGAGAACAATGTAGACATGACCGAGACACGTCTCCGGTCAATAACCAATAGCGGGACCTGGATGCCCATATTGGTTCCTACATATTCTACGAAGATCTTTATCGGTCAGACCGCATAACAACATACGTTGTTCCCTTTGTCATCGGTATGTTACTTGCCCGAGATTCGATCGTCGGTATCCAATACCTAGTTCAATCTCGTTACCGGCAAGTCTCTTTACTCGTTCCGTAATACATCATCTCGCAACTAACTCATTAGTTGCAATGCTTGCAAGGCTTAAGTGATGTGCATTACCGAGAGGGCCCAGAGATACCTCTCCGACATTCGGAGTGACAAATCCTAATCTCGAAATACGCCAACCCAACAAGTACCTTCGGTGACACCTGTAGAGCACCTTTATAATCACCCAGTTACGTTGTGACGTTTGGTAGCACACAAAGTGTTCCTCCGGTAAACGGGAGTTGCATAATCTCATAGTCATAAGAACATGTATAAGTCATGAAGAAAGCAATAGTAACATACTAAACGATCGGGTGCTAAGCTAACGGAATGGGTCATGTCAATCAGATCATTCAACTAATGATGTGACCTCGTTAATCAAATAACAACTCCTTGTTCATGGTTAGGAAACATAACCATCTTTGATTAACAAGCTAGTCAAGTAGAGGCATACTAGTGATACTCTGTTTGTCTATATATTCACACATGTATTATGTTTCCGGTTAATACAATTCTAGCATGAATAATAAACATTTATCATGATATAAGGAAATAAATAATAACTTTATTATTGCCTCTAGGGCATATTTCCTTCACTAAAAACTTGTTTATTGAGTCTTCTTATCTCTGGAATCAATGGGTAAAGCCCTCGAACACATCTACCTCGATATAGCACCCTCCTCGTGGCCTGATCCTTGATCAAAAAGAAGAAGGGGTGAAATTCAAGAAAGACATGATTATCAATGGCAATGCGATGAACAGAAAGAAGACTTTTGGAAGCACTAGGAACATGCAAAAAATTTCTGAGATGAATTTTTCTATGAGGGGTTTTAATAACAGAATGACCAATATGACCAATCTTCATACCTTCTCCACTAGCAGTGTGGATGTGATCTTGGCCGCGGTATTTCTCACGCATGGTCACTTTTTCCAGCTCACCGGTGATGTGGTTCGTGGCTCCACTGTCGACATACCGATTCGTGTCAACACCATATGAGGCTTCAGCTGCCCCGGCCACCTTTTCATCTTGAGATGATGCATCATCATCATCTTCAAACCGGTACCAGCAATCTTTGGCTGAGTGTCCCAGCTTGCCACAGATTTGGCACCGAACAGCGTCCGGGCGTGATCTGTTGCCGTTGGAGGAACTGGTGCACCGGCCCCTATTGTTGGTGGAGAAGGGCCGGCTACCGCCGCGAGCGTTGTTGCTGTTCTAGCCGCTGCTGTTGCCCCCTCCGGAGCTCTTGCCCTTGTTGCGAGGAGGCCCGTGGTAGAGGGAGCCGCCGACGCGGCCGCGTGTGGCGATGTTCGCCGAAGACTTGAAGCCGCCGCCGGTCCCAGCCCCTTGGTGCAAAGCCACCCTTTGATCAAAGTTACTCATCTGAGCAAACAATTCATCAAGGGTGACCGGGATGGTGCGGGCGTCAAGGGCAGAGACCAATGGCTGGTAGTCCATGTCGAGGCCGTTGAGGATGCAGGAGATCAGCTCGTCATCCTGAAGTGGCCGCCCCGCCGCTGCAAGCTCGTCGGCGAGGGTGCGCATGTTGGCGAAGTACGTGGCCACCGATTGCGTCCCCTTCTGCGCGTTCGTGAGGGCGGCGCGGATGTTGTTGACGCGGGACATAGAGGTTGACGAGAACATCTTCGCCAACGCCGCCCACAGCTCTTGTGCGTGGGTGATCGCGATCACCTGTACGAGCACTTCTTTGGACAGATTATTCAGAAGATAACCCAGTACCTGCTGGTCTTCCCTGATCCAAAGTTGATGTAGAGGATTCGGGATGGTCTCCTCCTTACCATCCTTGTCCTTGGAGACGACGGCCTTGGCTGGCTCTGGCATGCTCCCGTCCACGTACCCGAAGAAACCAGCACCGCGAAGTTGTGGCGTGATCTGGGTGCGCCATAGGATGTAGTTGGTGCAGGTGAGGCGCTCGGTGACTTGGCCAGAGAGGGTAGGGTTGGAGGCGCTGGAGGAAGCCATGGCAGGGGGTTCGGCGGAGGAGAAGAAACCTAGATGTGATGGAAGAGTTAGGCTCTGATTACCATGTGGAAACGTCGTACCCGGTTCAGGGCGACGGCTGCATGTTATAAAGGCAGGGGCGCGACTCCCTGATAGCGTACAAGTTTGTTGGGATTGAAAATTGAGATACAAGGGATAAGCTACTTGGAGTACAAGGGATAAACTAGAGAGAATATTGTTACACAGAATATCTATCTAGCCTATGCGGTTGAACCTGAATACATATCTGCACCGGCTGCACCGAACCACCTTGACATATAGCAACGTTGTTTAACAGTGATAACCCGAATAGATGCACTAATTTCTGTTTTTTCTAATTCAACTCTTACACACGAAAATATAAAAACATGCAGTAGTTCAACAAAAAAGAACACACTTTTCTAAAACGAACTATTAAGCCAAACTGCACAAGAAAATATGAAAATTTGCAGTAGTTCATAGGAAAAGAACACAATTGTCTAAAACGTACTATAAACTAAACCGCCCCAAGATCGTGCTCGCCGCTCCTCCCCCGCTAACCCTAACCGCGCCGCCAGCCGTCCCTTCCCGCTCCTCCCCCGCTTCATCGCCGCCGGAGGGGACACTGGCGAAGCCCGCGTGGTCCCCAGGGAAGGTGGCGGCGGGGCGTACTCGCCGTTCTCGCACAGATCTCGCGGCGGCCAGTTGCGCGCGACGTTGTTCCGCTGGGGGCTGGCGCCTGCTGCCCGTGAGGCGGCGTCCCTCACGGCGGCGAGGCTGCCCCTGAACGGCGTGTGGTGGTGGCCACGTGGCGGCGCGCGGGTGGGTCGGATCTGGGCTTCCGGTCTGCGTCCTCGTCGTGGCAGCGCTTGCCGTTGCCCTCGGCCATGAGGCGTGGTCCGGGACGGGCCTAGCGCCGGTGGTGCTGGCCAGGACGCACGCTGGCAGCGCCCTACTTCATCTCGCATCGTCTCGTTGGCCAATGGTGGTGGTCATCTTCGTCGTCAAAGATGGCCGGCCAGAGGCTTGGTGATCGGATCTCGCGATCCACCATCTAGTCCCGGCTACGAGTTGGGGAGACATGGTTGCCGGTGAAAACCGAGCCGTTGGCAGGCGATGGCGGCGTTCTACGCCGTTACCTTGATGAAGGCATTGTCGAGTAACTACTGTCGACCCACTCGTGCTGCTCTGGAGGAAACCCTAGGATCTGGTGTTCCAGATCGGACGATGGCGGCACTGCGGTGTTGTTTCTCTCTTGGGAGCATCGTTTGTGGAGCAGCGCTGGAAGTCAGAGGCAAGAAGTGGAGCGGCTTTGTCTTGCACGGAGCTTCGGTGGAGATGTCAAGTCATGCCTGACTGACAGGTGCTACACTTTGTCATGCCTGGTCGGCAGGTGCTACGCACGACAGATCTTTCAAAGACTTCAAGTTGTGTCGGCTGGTGGTACTTGGTAGCATGGCGCTGAGGTGTATCAGTGGCGATCGCGACGTGCACAACTGTTTGCGCGCAGGGAGGAGGTGTCGTTGGACGCCGTGGTGGCGTCGATGATAGCTAGACCGACCAAGGTTGATGCATCAGTACAATTCTGAAGATGGAGCGGTGGCAGTTGGCGGCAGCGGCCTCTGAGAGCACGCCGGACCGGCGAGATCCATACCCGGCAGGCGTCCTGGATGGGTTCTTAGGTCTTAGATGTTAGGTTTGGCTGCGATGTCTGTTTGGTATTAGGCCCAGGCTATTTGCGCCCCTTCATCAACTGGATAGGTGTAGCGACAGTTTGTTGCTTAGATGGTGGCTTTAGTCTTACTGTGGTATTACTTTGTAAGGTCTTCTGAGAATAATTAATAAAGTGGCCGCATGCATCGCCCAGATGCAGAGACCGGGGATTATCCTCCTTTTCTAAAAAGACCAAATACTTGGGATTCTTCTATTCAGATTCATAAAATGAACTATAAAATCTAGTTTTCCGATCAGGCTGTCTTTGTTTTTTTTCCTTATGTGTTTTTGTTGGTCTCAATTGATTTTATTCAGATTCATTTTTATGTTTTCATTTAAGAAGAATAATCATGAATATTTTCCCCAACCAATAGATTAAGCTATCCAACGAGTTAGGAACCTTTTCTCTTGCCACAACCCTGCTATGTTTTTCTCTGTTACTTCTTTTGTATATGATTGGTTATCACTCTTAGGCTTTTTATTGTCTGCTTATTTGTGGGGGGTCTCCAATCTTAATCCGGTGCCGACTTAATAGGGAAATGCATCCAGAAATTTTCCCCTTCTATACACCTACCGGTTCCTTTTTTTAGAACATTCTCCAGACCCGTGAACTTTTCTAAAAATGCACAAAAAATTTACATTCACATTTTATTAAATTTTATTAAATTAGTAAGCACTATTCAATTTCATGGATAGTTTTCAAATTCTAGAACATTTTTAAAATTTATTTTTGTAAATCTGTTAAAAACTGGTGGTGGCCTTGTGGAAGTTAACACGCTGACAGGTTTTTTGAAGAGAACGAGCAACATTTTTCACTGCATGTATCAGCGGTTTTTGGGAAACGAATGAGCTAAGAGGGGCTAAAATGGGCCGGCCCAGTTGTGCGTTTTAACATTGAATGGGAGGGATCAGCTCGCAAATACTTGATCGAAATCACTAGTTAGAGGGTAGTACATCTTATAGAGGTCACTCCCACTTTTCGTTGTGACAAACGGCGCATTTCTTTTGCGGCACTTGGTCACAAGCTGGGAGCTCTGTGCCTTTTTTTTTCCTGTTTATTCATTTTTTTTGAAACTTTTTATCTCTATGAATCGTATGTCCAAATCATGGACGATTTTCATCTTTGCCTTACTCATGTAGAGATCTTCAAAATTACATCTCATATTAATAGGTTTGGACAAAACCCCCCAGAAAAATACCAAAAATACAGAAAATAGGATAATCAAAGAAACACG
>NC_041389.1:311183236-311321084 GCF_002162155.2 Triticum dicoccoides | reverse complement strand
AACTAGAAAAAATGGAAGCACAATGATGTTTTTTAATCTTCTGAAAGCACACCACAACTATGGCTTTCACTTTTTAAAAAGCACAACTGTATGTGCTTTTTCCGTTGAAGCACACAGTTATGCTTTTCACAACTGTGCTTCACGGAGAAGCATATTTGTGCTTTTCACATGGTGTGCCTCACGCGAGAAAAAAACACACTCTTTTTCTTTCAAAAACCTAGAAAACTCAAGCAAAATCAGAAAAACAGAAAAAACCCAAAACGCGTTGAAAAAGACCATGCGGATGTGTCCAACACGTGACACGTGACGGCTGAAGATGCTCTCCACACGTTTGCAGTTGTCTGCTAGAAAGCCTACGACTGCGACTACGAAGGGCGACCCATTAATTAGTCCATCCCATAGTTAACATCTTCTCTTCAGTTCAACAAAGGCTGAAGACCTGTCTGTTAATTTTCCTCTTTCGCCCACTACCTCGTTCATATTTTTTTCTGTTTTTTTCCTTTTCCCTTTTTATGTTTTTGTTTTATTCATATTTCATAAATATTTAAATACATATATTTCCAAACATAAAAACAAACAAAAATTCGAAAAAATGCCAACACAATGTAAAATAATTGTTATCTTAATTCAAAAAATGTTGATGGCATATTAAAAATATATATTGTTTATATTTTGAAAATGATCACTTGTTTCAAAAAAAATTGTGTGACATTATAAAAAAGCTTAACATATATTTGAAAAGAAATTAAAAACATATAAAATAAATGTTACAAATGTATATGAAGAGCGTTGATATCATACAACCAAAAATGTTCATGCCTTTCATAAAAATGCATGTGGCATTATTAAAAAATGTTAATCATGTATTAGAAAATATTAAATGTATATCAAATAAATGTTTTAGATGTATACGGAAAAGGTAGACATCAAACATGCCTATAATGTTTAAAACTGAAGAAAGAAACAAAAGAAACCGAAAAATAAAAGAAAATATTAATCATGTATTTAAAAATGTTACAAATTATATAATTTGTTCATGTATATGGAAAATATATGGTGTATATGAAAAAATAGACATCAAATCGTATAACTAATAGAAAATTTTAACCGCGTATTTAAAAAGTGTACGACATGCATATTTTTTTTCATGTGTACAGTAAAAAGGTACATGTGTACTAAAAAGACATGTGTTAAAAAACAAAACCAAAGAAAACCGATAAAAAAACCAAAGAAAAAGAAAACACCAAAAAACCAACGCATAAGATTGAAACACAGTGGAAACAATTCCTGAAGGAACCCGCTGAAAACCAAGGAAAAAAAGGAAAAGCGAATAAAATAAAAATAAAAAGTAAAAAACAAAAAACCCAAAGAAGATAGATAAAATAAAAAGAAATACAAATAACCCCAAAATATCAACAAAAACCCACACATAAAACGTACTCCTACATCTATATCTATATCTATATCTATACCTCTATATCTATACCTCTATATCTATACCTACTAATAAAGGGGCTATTGCTTCTTACCACCGTAAATTTCGTCCCTCCTTGGTTTCGTCCGTAGTCGTCCCTCGCTAGATTATGCGAGGCATCGTAGGTTCACCGTATGGGCCGGCCCTAACTTTTGTTTAAAAAAAGATGGTGCTAGAGCGATTTCAGGTTCCAACTCACGACTAGTCTTTTTTTCACGGGCCAGCAGCTACCCAAGTCCTTTGGTCAAAAACAAGGTTGACTTACTCATTGAATAGTCCCACTTCGGTCCCCGACATGAAATCATCCCAATTTATATATACTTTTAAGTTCCTGTGTTCGGTCTGTGAGATATGCAGTGAAGCTAAATGGAGAAATCTTGGATTTCTTCGAACCTTCGAGGGGTCTCAGTCAAGGTGACCCTTTAAGTCCGTATTTGTTCTTGTTTTTGGCTGAAGGTCTATCACGTGCCCTTGAGGCTGAATGTGCTGCTGGTAAGATCACCCCTTTGAAAGTGGCGAGAGGGAGCCTAGGTATCTCCCATCTTCTATTCGCAGATGATAGCCTTCTCTTCTTTAAAGCTGATAGTGATGAAGCAAGGAGTATCAAGAATGCCCTCAACAAATTTCAGCACGGGACGGGCCAACTGTTAAGCCCAAGTAAATGTCCCATGTTGTTTAGCAGAGCTTGCCCTTCGCAGGTCCAGAATGAGATTAAGCATATTCTGGATATTAGCTCAGTCACTTTTGAGGAGAGGTATTTGGGTTTGCCCACACCCGAGGGGCGCATGAAGAGGTCCCAGTTTCAACCTATCTTTGAGCACTTCACTAAAAGACTCACTAATTGGGTTGAAAGATTTATGTCCCATGGTTCTAAAGATATTTTGATCAAATCGGTGATTCAAGCATTAACGACTTATACCATGAGTATGTTCAAGATGAGTGTGAATTTTTGTGAGCAATACGAGAAAATGGTGCGTGATTTTTGGTGGGGTGACGAGCAAAATCAAAGAAGAGTTCACTGGATGTCATGGGAGAAAATGACACAACCAAAATGTCATGGAGGCCTGGGATTTCGAGACATGCAGGTTTTCAACCAGGCCCTGCTGGCTAAGCAAGCCTGGCGCTTAATTCAGAGACCAAAGAGTTTGTGTGCTCGGATTCTGAAGTTAAAATATTATCCGAATGGCAATTTGCTGGACACGGTCTCCGCGTACGATGCGTCTCCTGTGTGGAGAGGGATTGAATTTGGCCTAGAACTCCTGAAGAAAGGTGTTGTTTGGAGAGTTGGAAATGGGAATAGTATCCAAATCCTTAGGGATAATTGGATCCCAAGGCAATCAGGACTCAAGGTTCTATCTCTTAAGACCTGGAGCCGAATCAGATGGGTTAATCAGCTCATGTTGCCGCAAGCAAGAGAATGGAATGTCCCCCTTATCGAGAAGCTATTCCATAATTTTGACGCCGAGGAAATATGCAAAATAAAGATTCCTCTCAATGAGACTGAAGACCATCTAGCTTGGAACTATGAGAAAAATGGCATCTTCACGGTAAGAAGTGCTTATAGATTGGGTATGAACTTGAAGCAACAGGAAGAAATAGTTGGTTCGTCTCGTAGCATCAGCACTGGAAGGGAAAATCTATGGAATTTGGTATGGAAAGCACAGGTCCCTGGAAATTGATGGAATATGTAATATATGTGGTATAGAGAAAGAGGATGCTCACCATGTTGTTGTGAACTGCACCAAGGCTAGAGCTCTTAGAGAAAAGATAAGAGAACATTGGGCATTACCAAAAGAACCAGTACTTGCCGAACCTAACCCGGATTGGCTGTTAAATGCTTTAAGCCAATGCTCTGGACACATGCTTGAAAAACTGCTACTGGTTCTCTGGTGGTCATGGCATCTCAGGGAGGATATTGTACATAATAAAGGGGAAGCAAAGATCTCAGACTCGGTCCTTTTCCTAAAGAATTATTGGGAAACATTGAACTCTGAAGCCACCGCTGAAAGTGATATCAAAGGGAAAAAAACCATTGCATGTTACCGAGATGCAGTCGTCACCAGAAAGAATTATACAGCCAAAATGCCAATGGTCTAGGCCCCAAGGAGCTTGTATTAAACTGAACATCGATGCTTCTTTTGTTTCAGTTTTGGGCTCGGCTTGGGCTGGGGCGGTCGCTCGTGATAGCACGGGATCAGTTGTATTTTCTGTAGGCTGTCATGTTCAGGCATGCGACGATGCAGAGGAAGCAGAGGCAAGCGCCTTTGTGATTGGACTCAAGTGTTTGAGAAATGTTCACAGGGGACAGGTATACGTTGAGTCTGACTGTGCTGCTGTTGTGAATGCTATGAACACTGAAGGAAGGAACAAGGCCAAGTGGTGGGCTAAGTACGTAAGAGGCTAAAAGCCTGATGCGTGACTTCAGTATATCTGAGGTGAGGAAAATCAAAAGAGAGTGCAATGTGGCTGCACATGAGCTGGCTGTTCATGCTAGAATTCATGGGGATTTTTTTCTGCCAAAGAATGTGCCACCAGATATACTTCATGTAATTGAGAATGATTGTACCCGTATTATGAATGAATGAGCTCTCTTTTTGCCCTCAAAAAAAAAGGTGGCACCAAGGGGAGAATCAATCTTAAAGAAGGAGAGAGAGACGAGATCCGTGGACAGAAATCAATCTTAAAGGAGAGAGAGATGAGGCAAATATTTAGAAAAAATTGCTACAGCCAGCCATGGGTGTGCCCAGCCTAATAGAAAGGTTGCAGCAAGAGTTTGAGCTAATAAATCTTCAAGAAGGAAGAGAGAGCCAGTGAAGCTCACCCACATCAGAGAAAATTCAAAAAAATAGTGCAGGCAGGCGCCACTACTGATTTCGCGGATGAGAAAACTTGGGGCTCACCAAGCAAACCCACCGGGGAACACCGATCCAGCCCGGCGGCGAGGTGGCCTCGTACTTGTGTTTACGCAAAGTCTAAATAGTGCAAAAGAAAAGGAATATAATATAGTTTTGCAAATGAAACAAACAACCAACATTTTCTAGAAAAACATACTAAAAACCTGTTTGCTTTTGAATATTAACAAATAAATTTTGTATAAACAATCCCACTTCAATGAATCACAACTCTTGCATTCGCTGATAGTGTGATGTTGAAGGAGGTGTCTTCAAGACATGGGTGTGGCTTCATAAAAAAAATTAACTGCAGACACTAAAACTTCTACCATCGTCGACGGTGGCGTCGAACATGAAAAGTGGCAACATGAATGAAGCGCTAAAAGTGTATACACTTACACCTAGAGAGGCTGAGCTGACGGGTCTTCCGATTGATGAACTCACCACAAACATTTCGCTATCGACGCAAATGTCACCTCCCACTCAAACAAGAATCCGTCTCTTTACGAGACATTAAAGTGTCCAACCTGATTTTTAGTTCCTGGTGGTATTGGGGTACCACCGTCCTACTAACCCTCCAAGCAAAAGTTGGTTATAAGGGTTAAAGATAAATTGGTCAGACCTTATATGGCCATGCATGCATGCGCTGTAGTAATGGACATTAAAGTAGGATATGCATTTCTTCTATACCTCGGCATGCGCCTTCGTGCTCCCGCCGTGCTGCGCTGATGGATGTTTTGGTAAACACATCAATTTTCTTTCTTGTTGTTATAAAATACTCTTCCAAACCAAACAACTAATCATCTCTAAAAGCAACATAATAAAAATCGTGTTTGCATTCCAAACTTTTGAAAATTCTTATAAAACTTTGGACTACTTATTAAACCCTTGAATAGTATATACAACAGTTCCGCCCTCTCTATATCCCACTAAAAATGTGTTAAAAAATGTTCATCTTCAAAACAATTTCAGTTCTATTTTTTTTCAAGATTGTTCAAAAAAATTCAAATAAAGAAATATTCATGTTTTTCAAAAAGAAAAAATAAAATCGATTGACAAATTATTTCATAAGCCACTACCGATGTTTATCAAAACTACATGTATGAACGGTTCAAGAAAACTACATGTATGAAATTGTGCATAATGACACACAGAGTAGATTTTATGGTCAAACCTGACGTGTGGGGGCCACACGTCAGTGACACAGGAGCTAATCCCGGTCAAACCCAGCGCTGACTGGGGTTTGACCAGGGGTGGGGCCCGCTGTCAGTGGCCTAGGGGGTTGGTTAGCGCGTCATTAGTGGCTAATGACAGCGCCACGTCACTGGCCACCGGAGTTCGGCCGGCGGCGACCCGAAACGCGGCGGAAGTTCACCGGGGTTGCGCTACGGGCGGCGGCTGGACGTGCGAAGGGCACCAGAAGGTAGCCTGTGCCCGTGCGCATCTAGGGGGGCCAACGGGAGGTGCGGGGGTGGCCGGGGTTCCCGGAATGGAGCCCGAGGCGGCGGCCGGAGCTCGGGTGGGTGCGGGGTTAGCGCTGCAGCTTGCAAACAAGCTAGCTGCCACGCTAGCGTTGCTCCACGGGTCGTTGCGAGTGCAACGGACGCACGCGCGGGGCCATTTGGTCACCGGGGCTTCGCCGGCGACGAGTCCGTGCGGCGGAGCGTCTCGGCTCCGGTAGAGGGGGCGGCTAGAGCTCGTAATCGGGCTTGGGGTTAGGGGGAAACGAAGCAGGGACTCACGGGGATCGTGCAGGGAGGGTCAGCGAGCTTGGGGAAGCGACGATGGTGGCGAATTGACGGTGAAGATCCTCGGCGGCCGGCGATGGAAACGGCGATGCCGGCGGCGTTGTGGCGCGTCCGTAGGGCCGTGGGTCGGTGGGGAGGAAGGAGGGGTCGAGGGGGAGCTCCTGGGCGCATCGGCGAGGCTAGGGGTGGCCGGTGGCCACGGGGAAGCTCGTCGGCGGCGGCGGGTGTGTTCGGTGGCTGCGCGCGAGAGAGCCAGAGGAGGAGAGGAGCTCGGGGAGAGAGTGAGAGGCCTGGGGGGGTGCGTGGCGTCGCGGACGGGGTCCAGGGCGACGAGAGGAAGCAGGAGGTGGCCAGGGGGAAGCAGGAGGTGGCCGAGGCAGCGTCGGCGCGCGCCACGCCTCGCCTCTGTTCGTCCTCCTGGCAGAGGAGGAAGAGGACAAGGGGGAGGAGGTGGGCTGGGCCACTGGAGTTGGGCCAGGTGGGCTGCGAGGTAAGCTGAGGTAAAACTCTCTCTCTGCTTTTATTTACATTCTATTTTATATTTTTCTTCTGTTTTTGTTTTATTTAAATTATTTTGCCACTGTTTTGAATTTTAAAAATAATTCAAACAATGCCAAAAACTCCACTGAATATTTTATATTGCTAGATGGACTTTTCCAAAAGCTTATAAAATATTTCAGGGATATTTGAAATTATATTCTAATTATATGAATATAATTCAAATTCAAATAACTAATGAATTAAATTCAAAGTCCCAAAAATAACTCCTTAAAAATGTTCAATATTTTGGTTGGGACCAGAACCCTTACCAAAAATTATCAAACATTTAAGAGGAGCATTTTGGAGCAATGAATGAGATTTCTAGGGTTTTTGCCCCTCTTTTATTTAGGGTTTTGAGGCTTCCAATATTCCTCAATTCAAGTTTCAAAAATATAGACATGATGCACACATGAAGCTAACCTAGAGCAATGCCTGAAGCTAGGGATGTGACAACTCACCCCCACTAAACAAGAATCTCGTCTCGAGATTCAAGCGTAGGGTAAGGTGAAGGGGAAACGTAACTAGTATAATCTTCACGATCCAGGGTGCACTTCATAGAAACGTTGATTCGATCACCATCTTCGTCTTGATGTCTTGCTCTGAGAAATCCTGCCAACATGACATGGAGGGAAGAAGGAGACTCTAGAAGGGTCGATCTCCTCGATGATCGAACAACTCACGGAATGAGACATAGGACCATCTCTCGAGTTGAGACACGAGATACACATCAAGAGGGGTGGAAAGAAACGGATGACGAAGGTTCACTAGGTAGACAACAATTCCACATTTAAGAAGGTGGTAAAATATTGTCCACGTAGCGAGGAGTTTAGTTGCCATGAAACCACGACGAAACATCCTGGAGGAGGGTGATTCGTAGATTATTTCCTTAAGTGGCAAAAAGGATTACCTTTGATTCAGAGATCATTGAAAACTCTTCATACCAGCCTAAGGCAATTCACAACGATCGTTTGGAGGGGGTCGGTAGAATGGCATACTCGGACTTGGATGATGTGGACTACCTTGTTGAAGACAACGTAATGGATGAATTTGCTTATCACCGGAAATGGAAGAGACCCATGGTAGAATGGCACATTGGCGGTGCAAGCTGGGAACAAAATGCAAATGCTGGGAATGATTCTGGTAACTGGGGAAGAACCCAACACTAGAGAGTTAATTCACTGGTTGAAAAGGTCATAGCATTTCCGAGGAAACTGAGAGGAATCCCAGTTAGCATCGATGATAACACCTAGCGCTTGAGCGTGCTCTCAAGAACTTGAGCATTTCCACATTCATCAAGGTTTTACCAACATCCGTGTCAAGGATCCTGGCAACACAACTTGCTACCATGATGGCTAATGATGGATGATGCAGATGCAAAGGAAGATAACACCTTCTCAGATTTCACCTTAGCGAGGCCAAGGAAATAAAAATCTGGATGATCGACCGAGAGACATTTAGCACTCCGCTTCTAATGTTCTCCTTGATGTGCTAGTGTAACCCACCCATAGATATGGTTTGATATCTAGAACATCAAGTAAAAAGGTCGGACTTCGGAACACAGAAATCCATAGGGGCAACTAGGGAGTAATCCTACGAAATCCCTATGGGGAGGTGGCCAACTTCCTCAAACAAGATACTATAATAATAGGTCTACCGGATGGGTGTGTTGGCCACGACATCCACCTTGCCGGTTATTGAGAGACCAATATTATAATTCTTGGAAAATATTCCAACCATCACATCTGCCTGAGATTCAGATCTGGTTGGTGTCAGGATACCCCAGACTCATCAAGTCTAGAAAGAAAAATGAAAGTTTGCAACACAAATCGACGAGATAATGTTGCGGGATTCTCGGGAGATGAACTACGATAGCAAGCTCCAAAACATGAGCTGGTTCTGCTACTAACATGTGAACACGTTGTCCCAGACAAGCATGACCACATAGTAGTCTTATAATAAAACACTACCGAGTTCAGGAGAGGGGAACCATCAACGAGGGTATCAAAGTCTTGTGCATTACCATGGATTAACACTTAACTCCTTTTCTCGAACAAATCAGTCAGTGGCTTGGGGTGCTACGGAACACATATGGAATGGAGGTTGCAAGTCTCCGAACCACAGAATACTAAGTTTTTTCGCCCGTTGCAACGCACGGGCATTTGTATTAGTGAGATATAACGGGACTAAAAAAACCTACAGTAATCTCGATATGGATAGCTATCCGTAGACCCTTCAGACGAGGGTAGCTTCTGTAAGCGCGATATAGGTCTCGCGGGCCAGCAGAGACTCAGACCACCGCCGAACTTAAAATTAAACTGAAAAGGCAATCTCTATTGAAAATGAAAAGGATTTAAAATGCAAGCAGACGGGTGTCACAGTTTTGTTTTACTTTACTGTTTGATTGGGAATACGCTCCATTCAGGCGTTCCGACGCCGCTAGGTTGCCCATGCGCTGTACTTCCGGTCACAGCTTCAATAACTCGCCACCGAATGGAGCGCTCACATGTGCACCTCTCAGTAGCGCACGCGGCAGCAGCTGGCACCGCCTCGTCGAGCTTGCAACACCTGCCCCTTGTACGTGTTGCATTCTTTTACACCACCTCATATGAGTCATGACACACTTCACGAAGCTCTCGCTTACATACAGCAGCCGTCGCACGGAGCCTCCGCCACAGACAGAACCACCCACGCAGAAGACGGATTCACGCAGCACACCACACGCACGTACTGTACTACGCCGGTGACAAGCGAAAGGAGGACGCAGGCATGGCCAAGAGCGGCACGGAGGAGTGGCGTCGCAACGCCGACACGCACAAGATGAGCCCGGAGGAGGTCCGGGCCGCGGGGGTGGAGGCGTCCATGCGCCCGCCGGGCCGTGGCGGCGCCGGGGAGGTCCTGCACCAGCGAGGCGGCCGCCTGCCGTACGGGCCCGGGACGATGGCGCTGATGGGGTTCGGCATCGTCGGCGCCATCGGCTACCTGGTGCTGTACCAGAAGGCCAGGCCCGGCACGCCGGCCACGGAGGTCGCCAAGGTGGCCGTCGGACACGGCGACCCTGCCGTCGGCCGCGAGGTCCAGAAGCGCCAAGACGAAACGCAGCCACCGCCACCGCCACCGCCACGCGAAGGCAAGTAGACTAGTTAGTGGCAGAAGAGCTAGAGGATTTTCGGCGTTTGTGCTTCGAGCTCGACTCGATTTGATCTGCTAGCCGCGCTTCTCAGCTTGGGTACCTTTTGTCGTGGACCATGCACGCGTGTGACTTTCTATCAGAAATGACACAGCAGAAATAAATAATCGTACTGATGTACTCCCTCCGTCCGGAAATACTTGTCATACATCCTCTTTTATCCATACTTGTCATACATCCTCTTTTATCCATTTTGATGACAAGTATTTTCGAACGGAGGGAATAGTAGTACTGTATTAGTTGCTTTTAATTTTTGAGAAACTGGCAGTGACGAGTAAAGTTGTGAAATCAGTATGTAGGGCAGAGTTCACCATCTTCCATCTTTCGGGTGCCGAAAGTAAGGCCAACTCCAACGTGCTGATTTTGTCCGCTTTTTGATCGTTTGATTTGTCAGTTGGTCGTGTTCGCCTCATGTTTGTGTCAATCACTGTTTGGTTTGTCAGTTGGTCGTGTTCGCCTCACGTCTGTGCCAATCTGGGCAGTGTGAACAACCGGTCTTGCCTTTTATTTGCCAAAAGAATTAAGAATTAAATGTTTTCTGTACGTATAAATTAAATTAACAAATAAAAAGAAAACAAGGCACATAATTAAATAAATAAGTCACAATTTTTACAACACAATAAATAAAAATCACACGAAATGAATTTGAAATTATAGCAAAGACACTAAAGAAAAAGGGCAGATATAATTATAGCAACTACATCGAAAGAAAAAAAATGTATCAATTGATTTTCTATGTAAGTAACATATGCCTAAACTGTTGGACATATCAACACCTTTTCAATTATATACTAATTCATAAGTAATTAGTAAGCACGACAAAACAACTATTTTTTTTTGAACACAAGAAAAGCACCATCAAGCGCCAAAATTTTATTCAACTCATATGCAGAGTATAGAATGAATTACAAAGCCCTCAATTTGAAATTCTGAATCTGGAGCATAGTATGACAAGGGCTATTGCTACGAGCTGGATGAGTACAACCAATGACAGGTTCTAGCCTAGAGTTGAGAACTTGATGAGCTGCGTTGTGAGCAATATCATTGATATTCCTAGCATGATGTTGTGGATAAGTGTCATGATGAGCTGCGTTGTGAGCAATACCATTGATATTCCTAGCATGATGTTGTGGATGAGTGTCATGAAGAAAGCTACTAATCGGTGTTCGACATCTCCATGGAGTGTTGTTGCTGCTTAAGTTCCTGGAAGCAGCCATCTTTGCAAGAGAAAGATTATCCATGAGAAAAGAGACTCGCTGAAGTTGGAGAACTCGAGCAACCTTGGCTGCTAGTTACAAAGCTAAAGCTTCTGCCACAAGTGGAGAATGAGTATCATGAGCCGAAGCCTGAATCATGATATTCCTATGATGTTGGTCCCCTGGTGGGCAATGTAGATTCCTATCCTTATAGGTGGAGAATAATCTCTTCCAGAAATGTTTTTCTTTTGCCAAGAGGCATCGGAGTAAACTTTGGTACCTGTAATGAGCAAATCAGATCTTATAGTTGAGCCTTGCACAATTTGATTCTGTTGGCCATGAGAGGAAGGCTTTGAATTCTACTCCCCTTCCATGGTTGAGTCCTGCAAAATCTGTAAAGAGGAAATGGCAAGAGAAGCATATTGAATTTGGTGAGGAAAAGAGTATTTCTTGCAAAATAGAGCATCATTTCTTGCCTTCCAGAGACACCACAGGAAGGTGAAAATGTTTTCTACAGTTGCATGTGGGTGATTCATAATTAAATGAGCGTGAATGATATCATGAATGGAACAATTGTGCTACACCAGAGAATCAGTCCTAATAAATCAGGGGATGCAAATCAAGCAGCTCTAGCAAATGGGCATAGAAAGAAGAAATGAAGATCATCTTCATCAAGGCTGCACCTAGAGCAATGGGAACTAATATGAACAGAAAACTTACCTGCCCTGATGCCAGTGGGAAGAGCTTGCCTAAGAAGTCACCAAGCAAAAGTTTGGATCCTAGGGGCCATGTGCTTTTGCTTTCAAACCTGCTGTAGAATATCCTTGATGATTGGGGCTACCTGTCTTGGGGCGTTGGCTTGGTGAGAGTGAATCTATTGGAGACATAGTTTGTATGTGATTTTGGAAGTACATTTTCCTGATGGAGTCAAGTCCCAACAGAGAAAATCCCTGCAGTCATCATAGACAATATGTGTAGCAAGAATAGTTGAAGCAGTTGGTTGCTCAAAGAGATCGTTAAGTAGCCGCACATTCCAGGTTTTTTGTCCAGGAAGCCAAAGATCAGAGATCTTAGCAGGATAAATGTAATTGCTATGCTGGATTATGAGATGATCATACATATCTTTCCAGGCAGCACACCAAGGAGTACTCCAAATAAAACTATTCCCCTGTGAAATCTGAATAAAAGCATGAGATTTAAGCAGAGGCATCACTTTAAGAATGGAGGACCAGAAAACAGATTTTGAGATGTTAGTAGAAGCTTTCCAAATGAAAGAATCGGGAAAATATTTAGACTTAAGAATTTTATAGAGATGCCCTTCAGGGTTTTCAGCAATCCTCCAAGTTGAGGCAAGAGTAGGCCTTGATTCATAGCAAGCATGTTCTTAATACCAAGGCCACCCTCCTTCTTAGGAGTACAAAGATCCTTCCAGGCCCTAAGACACATAGCTCTAGCACCTGGCTCCTCTCTAATTCCAACCCACCAGAAGTTTCTGATGATGGAAGTGAGCTTTGCTAGTAATTTTTTAGTGAAAAGGATATTGGACATGTAATAGACAGGGATGGAGGCAAACACAAAATTAATAAGCTTGAGCCTCGCTGCATGGGACAACTTGTTCGCTTTGTAGGTGGGAAGCTTGTTCTTAAATTTATCATAGACGAAGTTGTAAGCAGAAGCACGGTCTTTAGCTGGGAGGATTAATGGGTGCCCAAGATGTGTAGATCTACTATCAATGATAAGAATAGGGAAAATATGCCTGATTTGTTGAGCTAAAGCCTGGGACACATTAGCACTAAACAGAATAGAAGATTTGCCCCAATTCGGAGTCTGACCAGAATTCGAGCAGAAATGGTTGATGAGATTGGCCAGTTGATTAGCTTCCTGTACCGTAGCATTGCCACAAACTAATAAATCGTCAGCAAAAAGTATGGAGTGAATAGGAGGACGGTAAGGACCAAGAGAGATACCAGACAAGCGATTTTCGACCATAGCATCGTGGAGGCTCAAAGAAAGTTCATTAATAGCAAGAACAAAAAGATAAGGCGATAAAGGGCATCCTTGTCTTATTCCTCTACTACTATGAAAGTTGGCGAAAGGCTGGCCATTAATAAACGAATAAACGAGAGATGAATAGATCATACCTTATGGTTGGTCAGGCCAACGCGATGGCGACAACAACAACCTCGGTGTAATCTGCAATCGCCTTCTTGACGGCGGCGTCTTCGACCATGGTGTCGATATAGGGGGACCATGGTGTCGATACATGGGAAGTAGTGGAAGCAGAGTAGGACGAAGATGGAGACAGATCGGGAGCAGTCTCTTATTATCGTTCTCCTAGGCGAAAACCTTATTATCCTAGGAAGAAATAGACGACGACTAGGATTGTGCCAGAGTGACTAAGTTAGGTTTCACTCCACATGCCAGTGCCTTTTTATATAGACCGCCGGGTTACTTAATCCATAATTAAGTAACCATTTTTGACCGAAAAAAACAAGATTTGGCTCGGTTCGTTTCCGCGACCCGCAGCGCACACACTTCGTGACGAGACGACGCATGGCGAGGCGAGCGAAGGAGGAGGAGCGCGCGTGTACAGTTCCTCTTCTCAAGCTTCCAATGGTATATGCATTACAGAAATCAGCTTCTTTGCCGTCTGCCATGACAGATGGCAAAGGCACCAAAAGCGGACAACAAACCTCTTTGCCGTCTGCCATCGACGGCAAAGCTGCCCAGCAAAGAACCTGATGGTAAACATGTTCTTTGCCGTCTGGTTCCTCAAATCTGCCCGGCAAAGAACCTAATGGTAAAGAGGTTCTTTGTCGTCTGCTTCCTCAAAGCGGACGACAAAGAACCTTTGCCGTCGGTGGCAGATGACAAAGAATATGGACGAGCAAATAGCAGGCGTTAGCCACATTAGGTGGCTAACGGCAGCCTTTGCCGTCTGCCAGTGGACGGTAAACATGCCCTCCTATTTGTCGTCTGCTATATGACGCCAGCTACGCGTCATGCCCCCAAGTCCATCAATACAAATGAAAACAATAACTATACACTATCAGTCCACGGATGCTGCTTCCATGAAGCTAGTCAAACCTGTAAAAATGGGAGTAAGAAAGTTAGAAGAAGAAGAAGAAGAAGACTAGAAGAAGAAGAAGAAGAAGAAGAAGAAGAAGAAGAAGAAGAAGAAGAAGAAGAAGAAGAAGAGGAAGAAGAAGAAGAAGGAGAAGAAGAAGAGAAGACTAGAAAAAGAAGAAGAAGAAGAGAAGACTAGAATAATAATAAGAAGAAGATATTTTCTTCATCTTCTTCATTTCTCATCTTTCTTCTTCTCTTCTATCTTTTTATCCTTTTCCTCCTCATTCTCATTCTTCTTATTTTATTCTCTCTTTTTCTTCTCTTTCTTCTTCTATTCTTTCTTTTTCTCCTCTTCCTTGTTTTTCTTCTTCTTATTCCTTATTTGTGTCATTTTTAGAGCTAACTTAGGTAATTATGCCATTTTTAGCTAACTAAACTTATTATGTCAATTTGGAGGAAAATCAGATTGAATAGTTTTATGGATTTGAAAACACTTGATATATGTTTGCTATGAATACCCGTGGTGAAAATGGGGTATCATATTGATTCACTTGATATGTATTTTGGCACTCAACTGGTGGATTCCCAAGGTGACATTGGGGTAATATATGCATAAGGGTTGATGCACGCTCTCGTCTTTATTTCTCCGGTAGAAATCTTGGGGCACTCTTCGAGGTTCCTTGTGTGGATTGAGTATTATGAATCTGAAATTGTTTGATGCATATCGTATAATCAACTCACGGATACTCGCGGTGACATTGGAGTATCTAGGTGACATTAGAGTTGGTTGATGTGTATCATCTGGTGTTATTTTAGTACGAACTCTTGGATAGATCGATTGGAAAGAATAGCTTGGTGTTATTTTAGTATGTACATTCGCTAGTGCAAACTCTCAATAATGCTAATATAATTGGATCATATAACCATCCCTCAATGTGCGATGAAGAATCACTCCAAAGTTCTTATGTAGCGGAGAACATAAGAAGAAATTGTTTGTAGGGTACGCAACCACCTCAAAGCTATTCTTTCCAATCAATCTATCATAGAGTTCATACTAAAATAACACCAAGTTATTCTTTCCGATCGATCTAACCAAGAGTTCGTACTAAAATAACACCATATGATACACATCAACCAACTCTAATGTCACCTAGATACTCTAATGTCACCGCGAGTATCCGTGACTTGATTATAAGATATGCATCAAACAATTTCAGATTCATAATACTCGATCCAACACAAAGAACCTCAAATAGTGCCCCATGATTTCTACCAGAGAAACAAGGACGAAACGTGCATCAATCCATATGCATAGATTACCCCAATGTCACCTCGGGAATCCGTGAGTTGAGTGCCAAAACATATATCAAGTGAATCAATATGATACTCCATTGTCACCACGGGTATTCATATGCAACACATATATCAAGTGCTCTCAAATCCATAAAAATATTCAATTCGATAAAACGAAATCTCAAAGGGAAAACTCAATTCATCACAACAAGATAGAGAGGGGAAAACACCATATGATCCAACTATATTAACAAAGCCCATAATACATCAAAATTGTGACATCTCAAGAACACGAGAGACTACTCCCTCCTCATCATGGTGGCCATAGTAATGATGAAGATGGCCACCGATGATGGTTTCCCCCTCCGGCGGAGTCCCGGAACAGGGTCTAGATTGGTTTTTCGTGCTACAGAGGCTTGCGGCTGCAGAACTTCGGATCTATCGACTCCCCTAGGGTTTTTGGAATATTTGGGAATTTATAGAGCGAAGAGGCGGTGCAGGAGGCCACCGAGGTGGGCACAACCCACCATGGCGCGCCAAGGTGGGTTGTGCCCCCCTCGGGGTACCCTCTGGTACTGCTTTGGCCCAAGTTGTGTCTTCTGGTCCATAAAAATTCTCCAAAAAGTTTCACTTCATTTGGACTCCGTTTGGTATTGATTTTTTGCGATGTAGAAAACAAGCAATAAACAACAACTGGCACTGGGCACTATGTTAATAGGTTAGTCCCAAAAATGATATAAAGTTGCTATAAAATGATTGTAAAACATCCAAGAATGATAATATAACAGCATGAATACTTCATAAATTATAGATACGTTGGAGACGTATCAGCTGCCACGCCCCTACGCCGGTTCGAGGACTTCCCCATCCTCCCTCGGGCCCGGCGGCCGATGAGATCCTACCTCGGGGTCCGGCATCGGGGATGGGGGATGTGGGTCATTAAGATTATAGATGAGGATACTCACACCCACCAGTGGCTCGGTAGCTTCCACGCGGCCGAGCTCGCGGCCATGGAGTACGACCGCTGGCAGGTCTGCTACCATGGCGCAGCGGCTAGGCTCAATTTCCCCTTCGGCACACGTCTGGTCGACCTCATCCCGTCCGATCCAGGGGTGTGAGCTCGGCTATGGCGCGGGAGGACCGCGAGGCGAGGGAGCACCTGAGGCCGAGGCTGCCGATGAGGCATACATGCAAGAGCTCTGCCGGCAGCACCTAGAGCTCGTGGAGGCAAAGCGGATGATCTTTGCCGGCGCGGAGGGCGGCGAGGTTATCATGCTCTCCTCCGATGACGAGGTCGAAGGCATCAAGGACGGTGGCATGGAGGGCGTCGAGGTAGGCGGCAAGGACGAGGAGATCGATGTCGACGAGTGGAGGAGTGTATTTCCCAACGACCCCGACGACAACACCGGCCCAGATCCGGCTCGCGGCACACCGTACCTGACGAGGAAGGATTGGCTTGGCCGAACGTAGTTTACTCTAGTTTAAATTTATGTTTTATGTTTGGTTATGCAAAACTATCTATGTTTATATTTGAATGCATGCTACTTTCGATTTAACCTGCTTTGAACTTGATCAAATTGAAGTTTACAACATTAAGTTTAGGGGATCGACTAAAAACGGCCAAAAATTGTTGGAGTATATATATACTCACGAAGGGTTTTACTCTATTAACTTTTAGGGGATCGGCTAGAGATGGCCTTATGCCTTGTTTGTTTCAGTTATTCACAATGTGATGCTCTATATGTGCAACTATTTGTCATGCAGTTCAATTTCACCAATAACAGTTTCAACAATACCACTATGAATTACGATATTTGGTTGCTGTTAAGGATGTTGCAGTTAACATGCCTTTCCCATTTTAACAATAAGTAGTGTACTTTAGACTTGCACAATACGAGTTTGAATGACTATATTTGCTTGTTTTTAAATGTTATGCCTGTTGCAGTTAACACACCTTTCCGCTTCTTGTTTTGCTTAACTAGCATGCTTAAACTTGCACACTGAAGCTATCATTTGGATATTATGTTGTCCCATGGATATATTTGGTTGATGTTTAGCCTGTTGTGCTTAACATGCCTTTAGATGTACTCACACATGACAATATTGGGAACCGCTGCTGTTTTCCATCGAGGTTAGTTTCATCGCATTGGTTATATATACTCATTGTTCAGGATATCATAGCTGGTACCATATAGCCAGGGGGGTGACAAGGGATTAATCATCGAATCGTACATTTCACTGAATATATATGTAACCCATTTATCGGTAGGTTAACCCATATTTAATATATCTGAGGCTACATAGCAACATGCATATTGTACTAAATGACTAAATATGCAATCCCAGGCTACATAGCAACAAGAAAGAGTGTTACCTTAATATTCTGATGATATCTAGATATACATGTAATAAGATATTATATAATGGGACGGAGGGAGTGTTGTACTCACGTGTACAACGAGGTGCTATACAAACGGTTTTTAACCCCTTTCTGCGACGGTGTTCGGAACCGTCGCCAAGTGAGTGACTGCGATAGGGGGTCCTTCCCACACGACCCAGAAACCGTCAGAGATATGCCCTCCTAGCACACACGCTTAGCAATATGAGGTCGTGTGTGACCGGCGAGCGCTCAAATACGGTTATACGTACAATAGTGCTAAAAAATACAATTATACATGCGAAATCGTTTTCGGTCGTAAGTACATCCCACACAGTCAGTCCCTGCTAAACGCTTCTGTTCGTATGTACATTCCACACAGTCAATCCAACAAATACGTTTCCATTAGTATGTACATCTCACGCGTTCTTCTATGACCAAACGTTTGTGATACGCACAACATCACAAATAGTCCATAATTTCGAAGCGTGTGTGATATGGTGACTATCGCAAACAATTAATAAGAAAGAACTGTGTGCAATGTGTTGTTAGTCGCACATGTTTTTTCTTGGCTGATTGTGTGTGAAGTGGAGATTGGTCACACACGTAATGAATCCTAGAAGCGTGTCTGATCTCCACATCTATCACAGACGTTTTGCTTTCGCAAACCGTGTGCAGTGTAATCCCTAATTAATCCCTAATGTAAAAATCACATGTTTTGAATTCGAAAGTAGGCAATCACTTATTTCATATCCAACCATGTTTATTACAAATATAGGTTCAACCACGAATGCATAACTCGATGCACATGTACATATACTGAAGAACTACAGAAGCACCAAGTAAAGAATGATGAACCACAGTTGTACTAAAGACTGTAAAGAGAGAGGCGAAAGAAATTCTGGTTGCTGGAGAAGGTGAAGCGGAATGCCCACATTGTGCCGTCCTCCATGCGTAATGCGAGCATGACTCTAGGCCAACCCCTTGTGATGGCTGCCCGTCCATCCTTCATTGTCTTCATTACGAGTTGTCGATGCTCATTGTAGTGTGGATGAAATACTTTAACCTTCATCGCGTGTCCACCAACCATGTACTTTGCGAGGTAATCTTGAGTGAACTGCTTCGGGAACCACTGCGAACGAAAAAGATTCAGACATTGTTGTCTAACAACTCATTATGGGCAGTAAAAAGAGAAGGTTGCAGAGTTTGTAGTTACCATCCTACATCTCACTGTTGTGTTGGATAGAGCATAAACAAATAATTTGCTTGCCACCACTCGTATCATTTTGCCAATAATCCTTTTTAGTTTCCTCACTTGATGCTTGTTCATGAATATCTCATTGCCCCATACACAAAAAGGATGGATGCGTGGATCCTTGCCAAGGGCATATGTACCTACATGCAACAAGTTAATATTAGAAGCTAACAAGTGTCTAGGCCTGGATCTATATGCACTACATTATAGAACGACGGGGGGAGTACAAGCCGAGGGATGAAGCTAACCTCGGCGGAAAATGGTGGCCGCTCCTGTTGTTGTCCTGCATAAGTAGTGGAAAGGCATGATAAGTACAACAACCTTAACATCAAACAAATGCAGGAAAGGTAAACAACACCATCTCCAAATGATAGCTTGAATGTGTTGGTTTCAACATGCTGTTAAATCAAATATAAAATGGAAGGCAATGTTACCGACAGCAGGCTTAACAGCCATCAAATATTGCAACTCAAACTGGTATTGTTGAAAATGAATAGAACATAGGTAATGCTTAAACATCACACTGGATAAATGTGTAAAACTGAAGTAAAGGGCATGTGTTAACTACACCAGGCATAACTGGACCAAATATAGCCGTTCAAACTGGTATTGATGCAGTCGAGAGGCACAGTTCTGACTTGCACATAATGAACAACACATTGTGAATTACTGAAATAAACAAGGCATAAATGATCAGTATAACAACCAAATATAGCCATTGAAAACTGGACAGAGTCTCACTGCAACCAACCTAAGCAAATACAGATAAACAGGGCATATGCTTGAAAACTGGACAAATGCTCACTGCAACCAACCATACAAGCAAATACAGATAAACAAGGCATCTGCTTGAAAACTGGACAAATGCTGAAAAAGCAACCTAAGAACCAAATACAGATAAACAAGGCTCTGCTTGATAACTGAAAAAATGCTCACTGCAACCAACCTAACAACAAAATATAGATAAACAAGGCATCTACTCAATATAAACAACCTAATATAGCCATTCGTCAAACTGAAGTGGACAATTCATACTTAAACATCACATAGCCCTATTGAACAATACATTTTTGAATAACAGAAATAATTAAACACAGCACCGTTAAAGCACCGCATGACAAATGCTACTACAAAAAAGGGTACGGGTTGGCAAGCTAGAAAAGGTAAGATTTGCTAATAGGATGTTGCCTCACATTTCATGGACGAGATCCTTCCAGTTGGAAGAGCACAAACCCATGGTGCGCTCTCTGATGTCACAGGTGGGCTGTTTCACCTTAGAAGAACCTCTGTGGGTGCCCTCCTCATGGTCGTGGTTGTGGTCGATGAGATCTGACTTGGCAGTTGAGGATCCGAAGCCGCCGCCGTAGAACGTGACCTTTAGAAATGACAAAATGGGCTCGATGGCGTATAAGGATCACAAATCCTTGACCGCTTGGTGGAGGAGATCAGCGGCAGGGCCGTCGAACATATCGATGTCGGTTGAACTAGAGGGGTTGGGTATGGACCACTTAACCTGTGACATGGCCCGCGTGAAGCCATCGCTGTCGACGAGCTTGATGTTGTAGCCAACTTTCCCGAGATACAGTATACGCTAGCCCGCTGACATGAAGCCTTTGGCATGGCAACATAGTCAACATGTCAGTCGGCTTCCACGGTGATGTGTTGCTATGGGATTGATAGGTCAGAGCGAATGGCGGCCACCTCATCAACGTTCGCCGGAGAGGCCATGAGAAACCTCTTCTTGGCCGAACGCTCGTCGGGCTCCCCGGGATACGTGGTCAAGCTTAGGCTGCGACATTCTGGAGCAGGGGATGTGGATCTGGCGGGGAGGGACACTGCAGGCCTCATCTAAAAACTCAGGGGAGTGGGGCGACGGTATGGGAATCGTTGGGTAACCTGAACTTTATTATCTAAGCTAGGAGGAACGGGCAGACTGGCAGGGGTTGGCAGCGGCACCGGTGGCGGCCGCGAGCTAGGGTTCGAGGGGGGGTGGGGGGACTATGGAGGGGGGGTGGTGTTTTAGGATACACCATGACTATTGAAAATTTTAGTAATGGTGGGTGGAGATGGTGGTGGACGAGGGAGGGAGATGGTTCAAATGCCTCAGCTACTGCAATTTTACTATAGGGTTGGTGCTGGAGGAGTGTGGCCGATGGTTGAAGTATGGCGGCTACTAAAATTTGGGTAAAGGAATTGATGCGGGGCGAGAGTGCCCAAGATCGCGCACGGTCCAATAAGAATATGCGTGTATGGTAAGAAGGAAAAATGGCAGAACTGCCGATTTTTGCAACGCTCAAGGCGGGTAGTTTGTTTTTATATTTCTAGCTAGCTGGTCTATCACACACGGTCCATCCTAATTTCGAAATAAACTTACCCGCCTTTAGCTTGCGCAGGTGGTGATTTTGCAGCGCACTTGCATCGCACACGGTTAAGCCAGTACCTCCACCCTTTGCTCGCGCTTGTGCAGTCGTGGTGATTTTATAGCGCACTTGCATCACACACGATTGAGCCAGTTGTCGGTGTCAAAACCGGCAGATCTCGGGTAGGGGGCCCCAAGCTGTGCATCTGAGGATCAATAGTAACAATGGAGAAGGGACACATGATTTACCCAGGTTCGGGCCCTCTTAATGGAGGTAAAACCCTACTCCTGCTTGATTATATTCAAGGTTATAGGGGTTACAAGAGTTGATCTACTGCGAGATCGATTTGGCTAACCCTATATAGCTAGCCTAGGAATGTTGTGATCTTGCCTCCGATCAACCCTCCAGTTTATATGGACACCGGAGGGGCTTAGGGTTGTACAAAGTCGGTTTTACAGAAAGGAATAATATATCCGGACACCTGTACTTGCCATCCACGCATTTGAGAGTCCCCACCGGACATGAGGGATAATCTTCGATCTTGTATGTTGACGGCCCATCAGTCCGGCCCACATGAATAGTCCGGACGCCCGAGGACCCCCTAATCCAGGACTCCCATAGTAGCCCCTGAACCAGTCTTCAATGATGATATATTTGTCGCTCAGATTGTCTTCGGCATTGCAAGGCGGGTTCCTTAGAAAATACACATCGGCTTTCTTTTGCAAAAAGAATTGTATCCGGCTTTTCGCAGTAAACACAACCCTTAGCCGCGAAGGCAGGATATATTAAAAATGAGAACATCGTCTTTTACGAAGAAGTCTTTCCACGAAGCATCAGACTCGACCCTTCGTCATTTTGAACCGTTTTCACGCCCTCACGTTCCGCGCTCCGAGGTCACGCCTCATTGGCACGTCCTGTCGAAACAAAGATAGTGCCACTTTACACGGGATTGCATATCAATGATATTTGGGTAATCTAATCGTTTGCGGCGCACGCATCCATCGGGAACAGGCAAGATTCGAGGCACGAGTGGGGTTGGTTGGTATTTTTACTGCCTATAAGAGGGCAAGGGACCCCCACTTTCCTCCCCATGCCTTCACATCTCCTCAGCCTTCCAATCTCCCCAGCTCTCTGCGCTCGCAAAGTCTTCGTCTTTCTCACAACCACCACCTCGTACTCCGACCATGGCCAGAGCTGGGTCCAAAGGCAAGTGGGAGGCCTCCTTCGTGACGGAGGAGAACATAGCAGACCTCCGGAGTGCGGGGTACCTCATCGCCGAAATCAAGCACCGGCTTCCCTCTGAAGGTCAAGTCCTTCCCACTCCGGAGCCCGACGAACGGGTTTTCTTCCTTCCCCATTTCCTTAGAGGGTTAGGTTTCCCACTCCACCCTTTGTCCATAGGCTTATGTACTACTATGGGCTAGATTTCCATGGTCTAACCCCAAACTCCTTTCTCCACATATCAGCATTCACAATCGTGTGTGAGGCCCTCCTCCACGTACGGCCAAACTTCGGCTTATGGCTCAAGGTCTTCAATGTGAAGTCGAAGGTTGTCGACGGGCAGCACACGGACTGTAGCGGGTCTATGATTAGCAAGCTGCCGAACACCACTTGGCCCAAGGGGGCCTTTGTGGAGATCGTGAAGATCTGGCGATAGGTGTGGTTTTACATCACCGAACCATGCGACCCCAACTGGGCGGCCATCCCGGAGTTCAGATCCGGACCCCCCATGAGGCTCACTTCCTGGAACGAGAAGGGCGTTGACTGGGGGTCCCAGACGGAGGTGCTGGCGCTACAAACGCGCATCACCAACATGCTGGGAAAGAACATTGGTTTAACCAACGTGATAGAAATCATGCTTTTCCGCCGTATTCTCCCCTGCCAGCGCCGAGCTTCCCCCATGTGGGAATTCAAGCCGGAGGATCCGAGGACGCTGGAGCACTTCTTTGGCGCTACACACGGAGGGATGTGGAAGATGCTTTTTAAGGCGCAAAAGAGCAGCTGACCCATGGAGACCAAAGACATGGGTATCAGCGTCGCGTATCCGGCCTCTCCAGTAAGTGTTCGGTTCCCCCGAAGACATATCTAGTCATATGTTTACACACATATTCGGTCTATGCCGAACTCATCAACCTGTCTCTTGTTGCAGGGTTGGACCAAGAAGTCGTTGCGGATCAAGTGTTTAGCTCCATTGCTTGAAAACCCAATTACTCCTCAGCTAGAGAAGATGCTGGTTCCGACGCCTTATCAGCCACCGGAGAAAAAAGCCAAGAAGAAGAGCAAGGGGCCCAAGAACGGGCCCCGCTGCAAGGGCCCTCCGGCTACAGTGTCCGGAGAGGTCGAGCCCGTCTCCTCTCACGAGGAAGACGAGGATGAAGAAGAGGATGATGATGATGATGAGGAAGTGGAGAGCGACTCCCCCCTCAGGACAAGGAGGGGAAAAGGACGGCCCCTGAGGACTTAGAGGGGGCGACGGCGAAGAAAGGGTGAGTGGTCCTCTCAGACAGTTCGGACATAGAGTCTGAACACAGTCTAGGGCGGGCCCGAAGGGCGAAGCCCCTTGCCGAGACGTAGGTTTGAGAAATTCCCTCGTTCAATTATTTTAATATGACTTTGTCATGCTCATCCTCCTTTGTATTTTTCAGCCCTTCGCGCGAGATCCCGACCCCCTCTTCTTCAACGGGGAACTCTTTAGCCACCAGGGAGGCAAAGAGTGACGGCCCATCTCGCGCCCTCTTCCCCTCGCCATGGAGGACACCGAGGTGTCGTCCCAAAGGCCATCACCTGGCTGGGGAGGGGTGGACGAGATAGTCCAGATGTCGCTCGAGGATAACACCTCGGGTGTTGCAGAGTGGGACGCGGCGATCCCCACAACCATCGAAGGTGAAGGACTTCAACAGTCCGGATGCTCGCCGAACACTATTGATGACCCACAAGTATAGGGGTTCTATTATAGTTGTTTCGATAAGTAAGAGTGTCTAACCCAACGAGGAGCAGAAGGAAATGACAAGTGGTTTTCAGTAAGGTTTTCTCTGCAAGCACTGAAATTGTAGGTGACAGATAGTTTTGTGATAAGATAAATTGTAACGAGTAACAAGCAATGAAAGTAAATAAAGTGCAGCAAGGTGGCCCAATCCTTTTTGTAGCAAAGGACAAGCCTGGACAATTTCTTATAATGAGAAAAGAGTTGCCGAGGACACATGGGAATTATCATCAAGCTAGTTTTCATCATGCTCATATGATTCGCGTTCGGTACTTTGATAATTTGATATGTGGGTGGACTGGTGCTTGGGTACTGCCCGTACTTGGACAAGCATCCAACTTATGATTAACCCCTATTACAAGAATCCGCAACTACAAAAGAAGTATTAAGGTAAACCTAACCACAACATTAAACATATGGATCCAAATCAGTCCCTTACGAAGCAACGCATAAACTAGGGTCTATGCTTCTGTCACTCTAGCAACCCATCATCTACTTATTACTTCCCAATGCCTTCCTCTAGGCCCAAATAATGGTGAAGTGTCATGTAGTCGACGTTCACATAACACCACTAGAGGAAAGACAACATACATCTCATCAAAATATCGAACGAATACCAAATTCACATGACTACTAATAGCAAGACTTCAACCATGTCCTCAGGAACAAACGTAACTACTCACAAAGCATATTCATGTTCATAATCAGAGGAGTAATAATATGCATTAAGGATCTGAACATATGATCTTCCACCAAGCAAACCAATTAGCATCAACTACAAGGAGTAATCAACACTACTAGCAACCCACATGTACCAATTTGTGGTTTTGATACAAGATTGGATACAAGAGATGAACTAGGGTTTTGAGAGGAGATGGTGCTGGTGAAGATGTTGATGGAGATTGACCCCCTCCTGATGAGAGGATCGTTGGTGATGACGATGGTGGTGATTTCCCCCTCCCGGAGGGAAGTTTCCCCGTCAGAACAGCTCTGTTGGAGGTCTAGATTGGTTCCGCCAAGGTTCTGCCTCGTGGCGGCGGAGTTTCGTCCCGTAAGCTTGCCTACGATTTTTTCCAGGGTAAAAGCCTTCATATAGCAGAAGATGGGCACCGGAGGGCCACCAGGAGGCCTAGGAGACAGGGGGCGCGCCTAGTAGGGGTGGGCGCGCCCCCACCCTCCTGGCCAAGGTGTGGGCCCCCTCTGGTGTTTTCTTCGCTCAATAATTCTTATTAATTCCAAAACTGACTTCCGTGGAGTTTCAGGATTTTTGGAGCTGTGCAGAATAGGTTTCCAATATTTGCTCCTTTTCCAGCCAGAATTCCAGCTGCCGGCATTCCCCCTCTTCATGGTAAACCTTGTAAAATAAGAGAGAATAGCCATAAGTGTTGAGATATAATGTGTAATAACAGCCCATAATGCAATAAATATTGATATAAAAGCATGATGCAAAATGGACGTATCAACTCCCCCAAGCTTAGACCTTGCTTGTCCTCAAGCGGAAGCCAAAATCGAAAATATGTGCACATGTTTAGAGATAGAGGTGTCGATAAAAATAAAATACGGACATGAGGGCATCATGATCATTCTTATAACACCAACATATATAGATTTTGTCATATGATTTCTTATGCTCAAGTAACAATCAATTCACAATGTCAAGTATGGTTCAGAAACTTCATTGGGAACTAACAAACTATAATCTCAGTCATTGAAGCAATTGCAATTTATCATAACATCAGAAAGAGTCAAGAATAGAGCTTTTCAGCAAGTCCACATACTCAACTATCATATAGTCTTCTACAATTGCTAACACTCACGCAATACTTTTGGTTATGGAGTTTCAACCGGATAGTGAGAAAGATAGGGGCTTATTGTGTTGCCTCCCAATGTATTCACCTTTAGGAGATGTCAACAATAATAATTCATGCTAACTTACATCCAATTGGATATATATATCAAGATCTTTCAAACACGAGGAGCTTGCCAAAGGATAAAATGAAAAAGGGAAAGGTGAAGATCACCTTGACTCGAGCATAAAGTAAAAACATAAAGTAAAAGATAGGTTCTTCGTAGAGGGAAGCAGAGGTTGTCATGTGCTTTTAGGGTTGGATGCATAAAATCTGAATGCAAAAGAACGTCACTTTATATTGCCACCTATATATGGACCTTTATTATGCAGTCCGTCTCTTTTATTGCTTCCATAACAAGATTGTATAAAGCTTATTTTCTCTACACTAATAAGTCATACATATTTAGAGAGCATTTTTTATTGCCTGCAACATGACAACTTACTTGAAGGATCTTACTCAATCCATAGGTAGGTATGGTGGACTCTCATGGCAAAAACTGGGTTTAAGGATATTTGGAAGCACAAGTACTATCTCTACTTGGTGCAAGGAATTTGACTAGCATGAGGGGGAAAGGCAAGCTCAACATGTTGGGAAGATCAATGACAATATACTTTAACTGAGATGTGAGAAAACATAAACCATTACACTGTCTTCCTTGTCCAACATCAACTCTTTTAGCATGTCATACTTAATGAGTGCTCACAATCATAAAAGATGTCCAAGATAGTATATTTGTATGTGAAAACCCCTCTTTCCTTATTACTTCCTATTAATTGCAATGATGATCAAAACTATGTTTGTCAACTCTCAACAACTTTTATGACTCATACTTTCTATGTGTGAAGTCATTACTATCCATAAGATCAATATGAATTCTTTGATTCTTTTTATTCTTTCTACTTTATCAAGATCATGGAAAGATAGCAAAGCCCTTGAATCAACACTAATCTTTATTATAGATAGCTCACGGACTCGATTATATAAAGAGATCACAAAGCAAAACTCAAGACTACTTGATACTAAAACTTCAATCTACTAGATCAAGATGCTACTAAAAGGATTGAACTAAATAAAACAGTAAAGATAGGAGTGTGATGGTGATACGATACCGGGGCACCTCCCCCAAGCTTGGAAGTTGCCAAGTGGAGTGCCCATACCCATGTGATTATGTCCTCGGAGGTGGTGAAGTAGGAGTTGTTGATGATGTAGGCTTGTCGTCCATCTTCCAAGGCATAGGCTCACCATCATAGAAGGATGATCGAGTCTCCGGGATCCTTAAATCTGCAGCCAAACTCATCCTCTTGAATCTATATTCATACTCACAGTTCTGGTTTTGCAGGTCATAGATCTGGGCTTGGAGGTGCTCGATTTTCTCTTGAAGCTTGAAGATGGTCTCCCCAATGACCTTGGCATCCATCTTGTGGTTGTTGGTGAACTCCGTGATCATCATCTGGTTGGCGTTGAGTCCACGCTCCACCATCCCTTGGCACTTGAAAACTTCCTTCTCCACAGCTTCGAGCTTTGTCTCCACGCTTTCGGTACGCCTTGGTCCCTCCACATCGCGGATGTGCAGCACCCCTCACGCATCTCAATGGTTTGAGGGTGTTGCAGGACCTCCGCAAGATAGGGTTGATAACCCTCTCGAAAAACTTGTCCTTGGGAGCGCTTGGAGACGTCATGATGCTCTAGATCTGTAACGGAAATAGCTTGAAACGAAAACAGAGGATATTTGCTTGATACATTGGTCAAAGCCTTCGGGAGATTATATAATGAATTTTTACCTACAAAAATACGTAACGTGCAAGAAAACGGAGTCTGGGAGGCACACGAGGTGGCCACGAGACAGGGGGGTGCGGCCAGGAAGGGTGGGCGCGCCCTCCACCCTCATGGAGGCCTCGTGTCCTTCCCGGATTACTTCTTTCTTCCTAAAATCCTTAAATATTCCAAAACGGATAAAAATTGCCATTAGAATTGTTTTGGAGTCGGTTTACTTACCGTACCACATACCTATTCCTTTTCGGAGTCTGGAACATTCTGGAAAGTGTCCCTTATGTATTCCTCCGGGGTTACGGTCTCAATAATATTAGTTTCAACATTGATAGGATTACCTGAGATATAATGTTTAATTCTTTGACCGTTCACCATCCTCGGACTTGTGCCTTCGAAGTTGTTGATTTTTATGGCACCGGAACGATAGACCTCCTCGATAACGTAAGGACTTTCCCATTTAGAAAGAAGTTTTCTTGCAAAAAATCTTAAGCGAGAGTTGAATAATAACACATAATCACCTACGTTAAACTCACACTTTTGTATCCTTTTGTCATGCCAGCGTTTGACTTTTTATTTGAACAGCTTGGCATTCTCATAGGCTTGGGTTCTCCATTCATCAAGTGAGCTAATATCAAATAACCTCTTCTCACCGGCAAGTTTGAAGTTATAGTTGAGCTCTTTAATAGCCCAATATGCTTTATGTTCAAGTTCAAGGGGTAAGTGACAAGCTTTTCCATAAACTATCTTATATGGAGACATAACCATAGGATTTTTGTATGCAGTTCTATAGGCCCATAATGCATCATCAAGTTTTTTGGACCAATTCTTTCTAGATCTATTGACAGTCTTTTGCAAAATTAATTTGAGCTCTCTATTGCTCAACTCTACTTGACCACTAGACTGCGGGTGATAAGGGGATGCAATTCTATGATTAACATCATACTTAGCAAGCATCTTACGGAAAGCACCATGAATAAAATGTGAACCACCATCAGTCATAAGATATCTAGGGACTCCAAACCTCGGAAAAATAACTTCTTTAAGCATCTTAATAGAGATGTTATGATCAACACTACTAGGTGGAATAGCTTCTACCCACTTAGTAACGTAATCAACAACAACTAAAATATGTGTATAACCATTAGAGCCAGGAAAAGGTCCCATATAATTAAAGCCCCAAACATCAAATGGTTCAATAACAAGAGAATAATTCATAGGCATTTCTTGACGTCTACTAATATTACCAATTCTTTGACATTCATCACAAGATAAGACAAACTTACGAGCATATTTGAAGAGAGTAGGCCAATAAAAACCAGATTGCAATACCTTATGTGCAGCTCTATCTCCAGTGTGGTGTCCTCCATATGATTCAGAGTGACACTTGCATAGGATCTGTTCCTGTTCATGCTCAGGTACACAACGTCTAATAACACCATGTACTCCTTCTTTATAAAGGTGTGGGTCATCCCAGAAGTAATGTCTTAAATCATAAAATAACTTTTTATTTTGCTGGTATGTGAAACTAGGTGGTATAAATTTAGCAACAATGTAATCAGCATAATCAGCATACCAAGGAGCAGTACGAGAAGCATTAATGACCGCTAATTGTTCATCATGAAAGCTGTCATAAATAGGCAGTGGGTCATCAAGAACATTCTCTATCCTAGACAAGTTGTCTGCAGCGGGGTTCTCAACTCCCTTTCTATCAATAATATGCAAATCAAACTCTTGGAGCAAGAGAACCCATCTAATGAGTCTAGGCTTAGCATCTTTTTTTCCATAAGATATTTAATATCAACATGATCAGTGTGGATAGTGACTTTGGAATCAACAATATAAGGTCTAAACTTATCACATGCAAACACAACTGCTAAGAACTCTTTTTCAGTAGTAGCATAATTTCTCTGGGCAGTATCAAAGAGTTTTACTAGCGTACTGGATAACATTCAATTTCTTATCAACTCTTTGCCCTAAAACAACACCTACAACATAATCACTAGCATCACACATAATTTCAAAGGGTAAATTCCAATCAGGTGGCTGAACAATGGGTGCAGTGATCAAAGCTTTCTTAAGTATTTCAAATGCTTCTACACAATCATCATCAAAGACAAAAGGAATATCTTTTTGCAATAAATTAGTCAGAGGCCTAGAGATTTTAGAAAAGTCCTTAATGAACCTCCTATAAAAACCGGCATGACCAAGGAAACTTCTTATACCTTTTATGTCCTTGGGACATGGCATCTTTTCAATAGCATCAACTTTAGCTTTATCAACTTCAATACCTCTCTCAGAAATCTTATGCCCCAAAACAATGCCTTCATTAACCATAAAGTGGCACTTTTCCCAATTCAAGACGAGACTAGTGTCTTCACATCTCTGCAAAACTCGATCAAGGTTGCTCAAGCAATCATCAAAAGAGGATCCATAAACGGAGAAATCATCCATGAATACCTCACAAATCTTTTCACAAAAGTCAGGGAATATAGCCACATGCATCTTTGAAAGGTATCAGGTGCATTACATAAACCAAAAGGCATAAGTCTATAAGCAAAAGTACCGAAAGGGCAGGTAAAAGTAGTTTTTGATTGATCCCCCGCTGACACGGGTATCTGAGAGAAACCAGAATAACCATCTAGAAAGCAGAAATGTGTGTGTTTGGATAGTCTTTCTAGCATTTGATCAATAAAAGGTAAAGGGTAATGATCTTTCTTAGTAGCTTTATTTAATTTACGGAAATCAATTACCATCCTATAACTTGTAATAATTCTTTGCGGGATCAATTCATCTTTATCATTAGGAACGACAGTAATACCTCCCTTTTTAGGAACACAATGGACAGGGCTTACCCAATCACTATCAGCAACGGAATAAATTATACCTGCCTCAAGGAGCTTTAGTATCTCCTTTCTTACCACTTCTTTCATCTTAGGATTCAATCGTCGTTGAGGATCTCTAACTAGTTTGGCATCGTCCTCCAATTTAATTTTGTGTTGGCATCACGTGGGACTAATGCCCTTGAGATCATCTAGAGTATATCCAATAGCAGCATGGTGCTTCTTCAGAGTTTTCTATAATCTTTCTTCTTCTTGCTCTGAAAGGTTAGCACTAATAATAATAGGATATATCTTCTTTTCATCAAGATAAGCATACTTAAGATTATCAGGTAATGTTTTGAGTTCAAACACGGGATCACCCTTGGGTGGAGGGGGATCCCCTAGAATTTCAACGGGTAGATTGTGTTTCAGAATAGGTTCCTGTTGGAGGAACACTTTATCATTTTCATGGTCTAGCAAATATTGTTCTAACGAATCAGTAGGAGGCACAACAATAGAAGCAAGACCAATAATCTCATCCTTACTAGGTGATTCTTTATCACGGGGTTGTCTATGAAACTTAGCAAAATTAAACTCATGAGACATATCCCCTAAGCCAGTTGTAACAGTATCCTTTTCGCAATCAATCCTAGCTTTAACAGTATTCAAGAAGGGTCTACCAAAAATAATGGTACAAAAATCATGTTGTGGGGAACTAAGAACAAGAAAGTTAGCAGGGTATTTAACCTTCCCGCACAAGACTTCAACATCTCTAACAATCCCTATTGGTGAAATAGTATCTCTATTGGCAAGCTTGATAGTAACATCAATACCTTCCAATTCAGCGGGTGCAATATCATGCATAATTTCTTTGTATAAGTCATAGGGTATTGCACTAGCACTAGCACCCATATCACATAAGTCATGATAGCAATGATCTCCTATTTTAACAGAAATAACAGGCATGCCTACAACAGGTCTACATATCTTAGCATCTGGTCTAACAATATTAGCAGTCTCACCACAGAAATAAATAACATGCCCATCCAAATCATCATCCAAGAGATCTTTAACCATAGCAATACTAGGTTCAACTTTGATTTGCTCAGGAGGTGTATAAGTCCTAGTATTACTCTTACGAACAACAGTCGAAGTTTTAGCATGATCCTTTATCCTAACAGGAAAAGGAGGTTTCTCAACATCAGTAGTAGGAACAATAGGATCACTATAAGTGACAGTCTTTTCTTCAACTATAATAGGTGCAAGTACTTTTACTTCAATGGGAGGATTATATTTAAACCACTTCTCCTTAGGGAGATCAACGTGAGTAGCAAAAGATTCACAAAAAACAGCTACTATCTCAGAGTCAAGTCCATACTTAGCGCTAAATCCACGAAAAGCATCGGTATCCATAAAAGATTTAACACAATCAAACTTAGGTGTTATACCTGACTCCTTACCATCGTCGGAACCCCAATCTTCAGAGTTGCGTTTAATTATTTCCAATAAGTCCCACTTGAATTCAATAGTCTTCATCATATAAGAACCAGCACAGGAAGTATCGAGCATGTTGCGATCATTGGGAGAAAGCCGAGCATAAAATTTTTGAATAATCATTTCTCTGGAGAGCTCATGATTGGGGCATGAATATAACATTGACTTAAGCCTCCCCCAAGCTTGAGCGATGCTTTCTCCTTCGCAAGGCCAAAAATTATATATTGAATTACGATCACGATGAACAAGATGCATAGGATAGAACTTCTGGTGAAATCCCAACTTCAATAGTCTATAATTCCAAGATCCCGTATCATCACATAGCCTATACCATGCCAATGCATCTCCATTCAAAGATAAAGGGAAGACCTTCCTTTTGACAACATCATCGGGAATACCTGCAAGCTTAAATAATCCACATACTTCATCCACAAAGATAAGGTGTAAATCGGGATGCAATGTTCCATCTCCTGCAAAGGGATTAGCTAGCAGTTTCTCTATCATACCCGAAGGAATCTCAAAGTAAATATTTTCAGTAGGTTCAGTATGTTGAGGAGCAACTCTTTGCTCTTCTGGTAGGGGTGAAGATACCCCGAACAAGCCCCTCAAAGGATTAGTTTCCATAGTAACAAGTGACAGAAAATTTCAGCACACTATATAAATGTTTCCTTACCAAGTTCCACTCACCAAAGGCGCTTCACTCCCCGGCAACGGCGCCAGAAAAGAGTCTTGATGACCCACAAGTATAGGGGATCTATCATAGTCCTTTTGATAAGTAAGAGTGTCGAGCCCAACGAGGAGCAGAAGGAAATGACAAGCGGTTTTCAGTAAGGTTTTCTCTGCAAGCACTGAAATTGTAGGTGACAGATAGTTTTGTGATAAGATAAATTGTAACGAGTAACAAGCAATGAAAGTAAATAAAGTGCAGCAAGGTGGCCCAATCCTTTTTGTAGCAAAGGACAAGCCTGGACAATTTCTTATAATGAGAAAAGAGCTGCTGAGGACACATGGGAATTATCGTCAAGCTAGTTTTCATCACGCTCATATGATTCGCGTTCGGTACTTTGATAATTTGATATGTAGGTGGACCGGTGCTTGGGTACTGCCCTTACTTGGACAAGCATCCCACTTATGATTAACCCCTATTGCAAGCATCCACAACTACAAAAGAAGTATTAAGGTAAACCTAACCACAACATTAAACATATGGATCCAAATCAGCCCCTTACGAAGCAACGCATAAACTAGGGTCTAAGCTTCTGTCACTCTAGCAACACATCATCTACTTATTACTTCCCAATGCCTTCCTCTAGGCCGAAATAATGGTGAAGTGTCATGTAGTCGAAGTTCAGATAACACCACTAGAGGAAAGACAACATACATTTCATCAAAATATCGAACGAATACAAAATTCACATGACTACCAATAGCAAGACTTCACCCATGTCCTCAGGAACAAACGTAACTACTCACAAAGCATATTCATGTTCATAATCAGATGAGTAATAATATGCATTAAGGATCTGAACATATGATCTTCCACCAAGTAAACCAATTAGCATCAACTACAAGGAGTAATCAACACTACTAGCAACCCACAGGTACCAATTTGTGGTTTTGATACAAGATTGGATACAAGAGATGAACTAGGGTTCTGAGAGGAGATGGTGCTGGTGAAGATGTTGATGGAGATTGACCCCCTCCCGATGAGAGGATCGTTGGTGATGACGATGGTGATGATTTCCCCCTCCCGGAGGGAAGTTTCCCCAGCAGAACAGCTCTGTCGGAGCTCTAGATTGGTTCCGCCAAGGTTCCGCCTCATGGCGGTGGAGTTTCGTCCCGTAAGCTTGCCTCTGATTTTTTCTAGGGTAAAAGCCTTCATATAGAAGAAGATGGGCACCGAAGGGCCACCAGGGGGTCCAGGAGACAGGGGCGCGCACCCAGTAGGTGTGGGCGCGCCCCGTGAGGGAGTCCTGGATTAGGGGGTATCCGGACAGCCGGACTACATACTTTGGCCGGACTGATGGACCGTGAAGATACAAGACTCAAGACTTCGTTCCGTGTCCGGATGGGACTCTCCTTTGCATGGAAGACAAGCTTGGCAATCCGGATATTAGATTTGCTTCTTTGTAACCGACTCTCTGTAAACCCTAGCCCCCTCCGGTGTCTATATAAACCGGAGGGTTTGGTCCGTATAGGGACAATCATAATCATCATAGGCTAGCTTCTAGGGTTTAGCCTCTATGATCTCGTGGTAGATCAACTCTTGTAATACTCATATCTTCAAGATCAATCAAGCAGGAAGTAGGGTTTTACCTCCATCGAGAGGGCCCGATCGTAGGTGAAATATTGTGTCCCTTGCCTCCTGTTACCATTAGCCTTAGACGCACAGATCGGAACCCCCTACCCGAGATCCGCCGGTTTTGAGACCGACATTGGTGCTTTCATTGAGAGTTACTCTGTGTCGTTGCTGCAAGGCTCGACGGCTCCTTCAATCATCAACAACCATGCGGTCCAGGGTGAGACTTTTCTCCTCGGATAGATCTTCGTGTTTGACGGCTTCGCACTGCGGGCCAATTCGCTTGGCCATCTGGAGGAGATCGACAGCTACGCCCCTGGCCATCAGGTTAGGTTCGGAAACTTGAACTACATGGCCGATATCTACAGAGACTTGGTCTTTGATGGATTTGGTCCTGCGCCAGGAGCGCCGAACAGTCACGATGAGCACGCTTGGACCTGCTGTCGAACAATACTCGGGATATCGCACCCGCAGGAGCTCCGGACATAAATCCGGGGCAGATTACGTTGTCCGGGGACGGGTGGATAGACCCCGCCTTTGAGGCCGCACACTCATTGGCGGTAGAGCCGAACACAGACTTCACCCCCAAGGAAGCCTGTGTCTCCGGACCCCCGGACTCGTGTCCGGTTATAGGTTCCAGTCCGCGCACCCCCGAGCCCGCCGAATCTAGTTGGGCTCCGGTGATGAAGTTCACCGCTGCGGATATCTTCTAGCACTCGCCCTTTGGCGACATGCTGAACTTGTTAAAATCTCTCTCTTTGTCAGGAGACTCTTGGCCGAACTATGTCCGGCTCGAGTGGGAAGCCGGCGACGAGGGAATTCGTTGCCCACCCACCACCCACTTCATTGCCACGGTCGTTGATTTGACCGATGTGCTTGACTTCGACTCTGAAGACATCGACGGTGTGGACGATGATGTAGGAGAAGAACAGGAACCACCGCCCACGGGGTGCTGGACAGCCACCTCCTCATATGATATTTATATGGTGGACACTCCGAAAGAAACCAATGGCGATGAGACAATGGAGGATAACCCCTCAAGGAAGAAAGCAAAGCATGGGCGTCATCGGCGCCACTCCAAGCCCCGCCACAGCAATACCGGCACAGGAGACAAAAACAATCAGGATGGTGCCGAAGATGAATACAACCCCGATCAGCCTACCTTCGAGCAGGCTGAACAGGAAGACGGGCAGGTCAGCCCAGACGAACAGGCGACGGACGGATACCCGGAGGAGGACAACTACATGCCCCCCTCCGAAGACGAGATTAGCCTCGGCAACGACGAATTCGGCGTGCCTGAGGACCCTGTAGAGCAGGAGCGCATCAAGCGCCGGCTTATGGCCATTGCGAGGAGCCTGAAAAAGAAGCAGCAGCAGCTCCAAGCTAATCAAGATCTACTCACAGATAGATGGACTGAAGTCCTAGTGGCCGAGGAATATGGACTCGAGCGCCACACCAAAGGTTATCCATAGCACAAGTGGCTACCTCAACTCGAGGAGGAGCCTATACTACCAGCACAGGACGAGCATGACCGGCCACCTCATGGCCGGGATAAAACAGTGTATCAGCTCGAATACCAGCCCGCACCCCCACGCCAATACACTACGGCTCGGGGCAATAGACAGGACCTGCGAGACATATTGGAAAACAAGGCAGGACAACCAAGATCGATTTACGGATCACGGGGGCGCGCCCCAACACGTGACGATGATCGTCACGCCGGATACACTGTCAATAAGTCCGGCCGGGACGGACATAGCCAACCAGACTCATTCGAACTGCGTAGCCACATAGCCTGACATAGAGGCGCCACACCCCCCCTCTGCTTCACTGACGAAGTGATGGATCACAAATTCCCAGAAGGGTTTAAACCCGTAAACATCGAATCATACGATGGCACAACAAACCCCGTAGTATGGATCGAGGATTTCCTTCTCCACATTCACATGGCCCGCGGTGACGATCTACATGCCATCAAGTATCTTCCCCTTAAACTCAAAGGACCAACCCGACACTGGCTAAATAGCCTACCGGCAAATTCCATTGGCAGTTGGGAAAACCTGGAGGACGCATTCCTCGACAACTTCCAGGGCACGTACGTGTGACCACCGGATGCTGATGACTTGAGTCACATTACCCAACAGCCCGGAGAGTCAGCCAGGAAATTCTGGACTCGGTTCCTAACTAAAAAGAACCAAATTGTCGACTATCCGGATGCCGAAGCCCTGGCGGCCTTTAAGCATAATATCCGCGACAAGTGGCTCGCCCGACACCTCGGCCAGGAAAAACCAAAGTCCATGGCGGCCCTCACGACTCTCATGACCCGATTTTGCGTGGGCGAGGACAGCTGGTTGGCTCGCAGTAGTACCACGCCAATAAACTCCAACACTTCTGACGTCCGTGACAACAACGGCAAGCCACGATGCAACAGACATAAGCGTCAGAACAATGGCGACAACACTGAAGACACGACAGTCAACGCCAGATTTAGTGGCTCAAAATCCGGTCAGCGGAAAAAGCCGTTCAAAAGAAACAATCAGGGACCATCCAGTCTGGACCGTATACTTGATCGCTCGTGCCAAATTCACGGCACCCCGGATAAGCCAGCAAACCACATTAACAGAGATTGCTGGGTGTTCAAACAAGCCGACAAAATAAACGCCGAAAACAAGGACAAGGGGCTACACAACGAAGATGACGAGGAGCCCCGACGTCCGAACACGGGGGGACAGAAGAAATTTCCTCCCCAGGTGAAAATGGTCAATATGATCTATGCCACCCACATTCCCAAACGGGAACGAAAACAAGCACTACGGGACATCTATGCGATGGAGCCAGTCGCCCCAAAGTTCAACCCATGGTCAGCCTGTCCGATCACTTTCGATCGTAGGGATCACCCTACCAGCATCCGTCACGGCGGTTCAGCCGCATTGGTCCTCGACCCAATCGTCGATGGATTCCACCTTACGTGAGTCCTTATGGACGGTGGCAGTAGCCTGAACCTGCTTTATCAGGACACAATGCGCAAAATGGGCATCGATCCCTCAAGGATCAAGCCCACCAAAACTATCTTTAAAGGTGTAATTCCAGGAGTAGAGGCCCGTTGTACGGGCTCAATAACACTGGAAGTGGTCTTCGGATCCCCGGATAACTTCCGAAGCGAGGAGTTAATCTTTGACATCGTCCCTTTCCGCAGTGGCTATCATGCACTGCTCGGACGAACCGCATTCGCTCGATTCAATGCGGTACCACACTATGCATACCTCAAGCTGAAGATGCCAGGACCTCGCGGGGTTATAATAGTCAATGGAAACACGGACCGCTCTCTTCATACAAAAGAGCATACTGCAGCCCCCGCGGCAGAAGTACAAAGCAGCCTTCTCCGGCAAACCACCAATCCGGCGACAACAACCCGAACACCGTTAACCGAGTTTGGAGCACCCTACAACAGGATCGACAGGCACGCCAAGAGCGCGACTAGCAGTCCGGCCTCCGTCCCAACCCAATACATGCAACATTTGTGCCGCGCGTACACAATTACACACTCAAAATACCATGGGCATAGGTGGAGGCGCAATGGTGATGCGGTCAACAGTGTGGTTCATCCACAACATACTTTAATAACCCCCCTTTTTCTCTTTCAGGACCCTACTTTCGGGAAGCCTCTTCAGAGAGCCGGATCATCGGAATCATCTCAGGAGGGAAAACCAAGGAGGCAAAAGGCTTTACACACAAAGGGAATACCCAGGTGGTATCTGTCAATGATCGTTAAACCTGTTTTATATACCTATATGCGGCCCGCCCTTGGATAGGACATGTCAAATAGTCCTCTTTATTTCTGCTCAACGCATTAATTGTAAAGATACGCTTGGATGTGTTATTTATCAATGGGAGATAATATATAGTGTCAGCTTATTATTCCTATCTTCTCATTTTTCTAAAAATGTTTAGTTAACATTGAAGCCGTACACTTTGGTACGTTTAGTTTGCCAGGGGCTTCTTATGGCGCCCCATAATACGGCAAGATAAGTCTGAACACTTTCAACAGTGCGGGACCCCGAACTTATAGCATTATATGCATCAACTCCGAATCATGTCTTGGGTCAATAGTTGGGTTTGCCCGGCTCCCTTGTTTTGGTACCTCACGTTCCGTTATATCGGCTAAGGTAGCGCAGGGAGAACTACTGCGATTGTGTCCCGGTTCTTCCGGACGAGCACCTCAGTAGAGAAAGCCAAAAACTGACTGGCATGATGCAGCGAGAGCTGGTCGCTGTTCGAGAGGTCTTAAAATCCTTAAAGATTTTTTCCTCTTTAGGCGAGGAATCGGTCTTGTCCGATTTAGGCGTATATAGCGCCCCAATTCGGCTTTCCGAATTCTAGGGGCTTCGCCAAAATTTAAAATTGTAGACTTCTATGGCTAAGTGAAAGTTATAAAGCCGCATAGTCTAATTGCCTTGTTCGCTGCACCAAACACCTCCTTCAGGGACCAAATATTTGGATAAAGAGTGTCTGGGTTTTCCACAAACACCCCAGTACTAGTTACGTGAGGGCGGAAGCCGACGACTGGCCTACTTTCAGAATTTTATAAACAGCCGCACAGAAGGTAATATTTTAAATCAACAAAGTGCTATATAGCGCAAATAACTTCATTTTTATATTACAAAAATGACAGGAGTACATTCACTCAAAGACCGTGTCCTTGGTACATTCATCGGCCACGAGGCGAGCGCCTTTCATAACGCCATCATAATATTTCTCGAGATAGCGATGCACCTTGCCCTCCGGCGGTCCATCCTTCACCAGCTTCTCCGCATCCAGCTTGCCCCAATGCACCTTGGCACGGGCAAAGGCTCGGCGGGCACCCTCAATCCAAACGGCTCGCTTGATCACTTCAAGCCGCGGACATGCATTTACCATCTGCTTTATCAGGCCGAAGTAGCTGGCGGGCAGGGGCTCACCAGGCCACATCCGGACTATGAAATCTTTCATAGCCACTTTGGCCGCCCTGTGGAGTTCAACCAATTGCTTCAATTGGTCACTCAGAGGCATCGGGTGTTCGGCTCCAGCATACTGGGACCAGAACAACTTCTCCGTTGAGCTCCCCTCTTCGGCACGGTTGTCGGATTACGGGTTCCGGCAGACCCTCTAGATTCGAACACTGGGGTGCGCACGGAGATTTCGCCCTCTACCTACCTGCACCTCACCGCCTCGCTATGATCTAAGCAATCAAAGGAACAACACAAGAGACACAGAGTTTATACTGGTTCAGGCCACCATTGTGGTGTAATACCCTACTCCAGTGTGTGGTGTGGTGGATTGCCTCTTGGGCTGATGATGAACAATACAAGGAAGAACAGCCTTGCGAGGGTCTGTTCTTGGTTGGTGCGATGAACTACTAGGGGAGTTCAGTCGCTCTCTCTACCAGTTTCCTGGTGAGGATCCGATCTCTCTACTTTGTGGTCTATTTATAGGCAAAGGCCCTGGGCCTCTTCCCAAATATTGAGTGGGAAGGGCGCCAACAATTGGCCATTTTGAAGGGGAACATCTAGTACACTTATCCTGACTAAAGTTGGTCCTCGCCTGCCAAAGGCTCTGGTGGTGACGCCGGATTGGGCTCCATGATGACGTCCATCCTGCCGTTCTACTGGTCTTGGTCTTGTTGCACCGAAATGGATGCCTTTGCTTGATGCCCTTGCCTGCGCTCGCTCCCTTTGCACCAAAGAGGAAAGAAGGATACTGCTCGGGCTAGCGCCCGCCTGGCGCCCTTGGTCATCATGGCTTGCGTCATGGGCACCTCGTGAGGTACCCCGCCTTGATCTCTCCGCCTCCTCGCGAGCCAGCCTGACGAGGCCGTGCCTGAGGAAGCTTCCTGTCGTCGCCCCGCGAGGCTTGGCCCCTCGCGAGGGTCTTGAGCTCGTGCTGATGAAGATGGGCCATGCTGGGACGCCCCTTGATCCACGCCGCACGCCGCAGGCAGGCAAGTCTGGGGAACCCCGTTCCCAGAACACCGACAGTAGCCCCCGGGCCCAAGGCGCGCCCAGACTTGGCTGAGCAGAGAGGCGAAGGGGCAAGTGCGAAGCGTCATGGGCCCTAACAGCCTGCGGCCTCGGGCGCCACGTGGCGGTTGGTTGTACGTGGGCGGCTCCGCTCCCCCATGATGCCTCGGCAACTGCACGGACTGACAAATCCCTGCATGCAAAAAACCCGGTCATGATTACCTGCGATCATGGATGCCGACGGTTGGCCTCCTCCGGCTATAAGTACGGAACGGCGCAAGCCATTCCAGTTCATATTCCTCTGCTACTCCTCCTCTTCTTCATCTTCGCCATTGCTCCGCCTTGCCGCAATGGCTCCGATACGCCGGTTCTCCGCAGAAGAGAAGGGAAAGGCCCCCCGAGAGGGTCCTGACCCGCTTCCACCAAAGAAGCGGTTGGTCCTCTGCCGCCGAGATGAGGGCGCGTGGCATGAGGTGTCGAGGCCTTGGTGTGAGCGGCGGCCGCCAGGGTTCCCGCTGCCTTTGTACACCCACCTTGCGGGCCCTGCAGGAGCTGATGCCGAGCGCCATGGACGACGCCGCCGTCGGCGCCGGCGGGTCACGGCGGTGCATGTTGTCCCTCCTGGAGTTCACGCTGAAGGCTCCTCCCAAGAGTTTGTGCTCCATGCCGCCATGCCTCCTCGATCTTGGATTCGCCTTCCTCCTTCCTTTGCCTTTGAGATTACGCCGAGGGGGCCGGTCGGTGTCAAAACCGGCGGATCTCGGGTAGGGGGTCCCGAACTGTGCGTCTAGGCGGATGGTAGCAGGAGACAAGGGACACGATGTTTTACCCAGGTTCGGGCCCTCTTGATGGAGGTAAAACCCTACGTCCTGCTTGATTGATATTGATATTGTGGATGTTTACAAGAGTGGATCTACCACGAGATCAAGGAGGCTAAACCCTAGAAGCTAGCCTATGGTATGATTGTAATGGTTGTTGTTGTTGTCCTACGGACTAGAGCCATCCGGTTTATATAGACACCGGAGAGGGCTAGGGTTACATAGAGTCGGTTACAATGGTAGGAGATCTACGTATCCGTATCGCCAAGCTTGCCTTCCACGCCAAGGAAAGTCCCATCCGGACACGGGGCGAAGTCTTCAATCTTGTATCTTCATAGTCTTGGAGTCCGGTCGATGATAGTTCGGCTGATGATGGTAGTCCGGCTATCCGGACACCCCCTAATCCAGGACTCCCTCAGTAGCCCCTGAACCAGGCTTCAATGACGATAAGTCCGGCGCGTATATTGCTTGGCATTGCAAGGCGGGTTCCTCCTCCGAATGATAGAAGATTGTGAATACCAGGATAGTGTCTGGCTTTGCAAAATAAATTCCACATTCCACCGTAGAGAGAATAATATATACACAAGTTCAATCTGCTGACGTTTTTTGCGGCATGACGTCACGCCACTACCAAGTCATTACTTGAATCGTTTTTTACTCTACCACCTCGCGCATTTAGCGAAGCGGTTTCCTTGGCACGTCTTGTCGAAGCAGAGATCACGTTCCCCCTTAATCCGGGATTCTCATCAATACGGATGTGGGTAACCCAACCGCGCCATTGATGGTGACGCTTGGGGGATAAGCAAGTTTTACCAGGCCGGTGGGGGACGCGTAGACTTCGTCCGCCCATATAAGGGATAAGGATTCACTTTTTCACCTACGCCTTCTTCCTCCTTTGCTTATCCATCTCCGCGCACTCGAGCTCCAGCGCCCAAGCCCGCACATCTCGTCTCAACCTTCCCCAGTTATGTCCGGAGCGGGAGGCAAGTGGATGACCTCCTCCGTTACGGAGGAGCACATCGAAAGACTGCGCAGCGCCGGCTACCTGTCCGGCGACATCGCGCACCGGCTGCCTGACGAGGGGCAGCTCATCCCCACCCCCAGGCCCCATGAGAGGGTCGTTTTTCTTCCCCACTTCCTCCGCGGACTGGGTTTTCCACTTCACCCCTTTGTCCGGGGGCTCATGTTCTACTACGGCCTAGATTTCCATGATCTGGCGCCGAACTTCATCCTCAACATCTCAGTGTTTATCGTCGTGTGCGAGGCCTTCCTCTGCATCCAGCCCCACTTCGGCTTGTGGCTCAAGACCTTCAATGTCAAGCCGAAGGTAGTGAAGGGCACTCAAGCGGAGTGCGGAGGCGCCATGTTGGGCAAGATGCCCAATGTCCTTTGGTTCGAAGGGGCCTTCGTGGAATCCGTCAAGGGGTGGCAATCGGGGTGGTTCTATATCACCGAGCCGCGCGACCCTATGTGGGCGGCGGCCCCCGAGTTCAGATCTGGTATCCCCACGCAGCTCACCTCCTGGAAAGAGAAGGGCTTGCTGTGGGGTAGTTCGGAGGAACTGACGGGACTCCAAGCCTGTATCCAGAAGCTGGTGAAGAAGCTCAGGCTGGTTAACGTGGTCCAAGTCATGCTCGTCCGCCGGATTCTCCCATGCCAAGAGCGGGCATTCAATCTGTGGGAGTTCAATCCGGAACAGCACCAGGCGCTGAGCGGGCTCTTCGACACGACGTACGAAGGCGCCTGGAGGGTGTTGTTTAAGGGCGCCGAAGCCCCTGCATCCGCGACTGAAGATCGCAGATTTCGCTCGCAGTGCCAAGCCGACGAGGTAAGTGATTCTACCCCTTTACGGGACACTTCCTTTTCATAGTTTGACTCTATGCGGGTTTTAATTTCCCCTTTTCCTTTGACAGGGCTGGATGAGGAAGGCGGAGCAGATTATCTGCCCGGCTCCCATGCTAGAAAACCCAGTAGACGCCAATCTAGCGAGGCTACTGGTTCCGGCACCGCACGTGGTGCTGGAGAAGAAGGCCAAGAAAGAGGCCACGGATGCTCGAAAGAGTTCCCGCTTTCAGGTGTCCGACGACTCCGGGGCGGACTCCTCCCCCGAAAATGAGGAGGAGAAGGAGGACTCTATCCCAGAGGAGGGAGAGAGGAAGAGGAAGGCTTCCCCAACAGGAGAGGCCGAAGGGTCCAAGAGGGGAAGGACTATTCCCCCAGACAGCTCCGCCAACATCAACGTTGGCGAGGAAGAATGGCCTTCAAGGGCCAGGCCTCCGGCGAGATCGTAAGTATCTGGATTCCTGAATGATTTATAATTTCTTTTTCTGTGTCACATAGTGTCATTCTGATGCCGCATGTTGCCTGTAGTCCGGCCAATGATGATCTCCCTGCTTCATCGAGCGGGTCGTTGGCTCCGTCGGATGTAGACTCCATCCCGACCGCCTTCACCCCTCGCGACACCGAGGACGCCGAGGCAGGATCCCAAGAAGGGACCCATTAGGGGGAGGCTCCGGAGGTGCCACAAGGCAGCCTCCCGGACTTTGCGCCGGACTCCACATCAGAACCCGCAGTGGTTCCGGAGTCCGGCCGGTGGCCCCTTCGCACGAAGGGCAAGACCATGACGCCGGCGGCTTCCGTCCAACCGGAGGCGCCGGGCAATTTGTTGGAGGCGCTCCAGAGCGCTTCCATCAAGGAAGAACACCGCACTGTTATGAGTGCGGTGATTCAGAAGGTACAGCTTGCCAAGAGCGGGCTGACCGAAGCCTGCAGCAGCCTTCTATCAGGCTTTGAGGTAAAGAAGATAAAAATATGCAATGTAATACCGCATAGACAGTAGCCCCTGATGCTCGGTTCGGTGTTCGGAAAGAAAAGCCGGACTGAGGATCTGAAGAAAAAAAGAAGATATACGCAGGCTTGCTAAAAAATTATGTCAATATGGGTTGCAGGCTGCGCTGCTGACCTCTGCCGCACTGACTGCGGAGGTCGGTGCTTTGAAGCAGGAGCTCGAGCGGTCCGAGCAAGAGCTCGGCCGCGCCAAGAAGCAGCTCCAGGACAAAGAAGGTGAGTAACACCACTTTGAACTTGTACCTTACAGAAAAGGATTTAGGTTGCAACAAAAAATAACAAGGATAACATGGGTACTGCAGGGGCCACGAACGAGGTGGCGACCCTGAAGGAGGCCGTGTCCGTGGCCGAACGCAATGCGGCCGCGGAACGGGCAGAGCGAGAAAAGCAGGAGGCGCAGGTGGCGGTGGTTCGTTAAGAGCTCCAGGCTCTCATGGAAAAGCATGAGAGTTTGGAGCGTGACTCAAAGACTCGAGAGTCCAAGCTTGCCTCGGCTCTCGAAAGTGCCAAAACTGCCAAGGCAGATGCCCATAAGTCCCTTTAGGAGATTGAGTTGGTGAGGAAGATAGCGGCGGGTAAGGCATTTTTCATGCAAAGCAAGCAAGTGAATGTAAATTACGTGTTACTTACCCGAATTCGGAGCTTTCCAGGGGCGTTTGCAGATCTGCCTTGCAGTGTGTCTGATGCCGCCGCATTCTACCGAGCCGAGGAGGGGAGCTCAACGGAAAAGGTCTTCTGGTCTCAGTATGCTGAGGCCGGCCATCCGGTGCCCCCTAGCGACCAGCTGAAGCAGCTGGTCGAGCTCCACAAGGCGGCCGAGCAGGCCATGAAGGGCCTCATAGTCCGGCTGTGGCCTGGAGAGGCCATGCCTGGGAGCTACTTCGGTCTCGTGCGACGGTTGGTGGATGCATGCCCCTGGGTGGAGGTTATCAAGCGCCCCGCCTGTATTGAAGGTGCTCGTCGGGCCCTTGCCCGCGCAAAGGTGCATTGGGGCAAGCTGGATGCGGAGAAGCTAATCACTGACGCGCCACCAGCGGGCAAGGAATATCGTACGCCCGAGATGTACTATAAAACTGTACTGAAGGGTGCCCGCAAAATTGCGGATGACTGCCCCAGGGATGTAATTATTGAGTAAATTCGCAATGTGTTATCCTGTGCACTGAAAACTTTGTTCATATGCGCTAAGCAATGCTTGTTAATTTAAAATATTACCTTCTATGCGACCGTTTATTAAATCTGAGAGATGGCAAGTCGTCGGCTTCAGCCCCCATGCCATGAGTGCTGGGGTGTTCGGGATAAACTTGAGCACTCTTGTTCCCATTTTTGGGTCCATCTAGGGAGACGCTCAACACAACGAACAAGGCAACTGGACTTATAGTGCTTGAACACTCTCACTTAGCCATAGAATTCTATAATTTTAAATTTCGGCGAAGCCCCTAGTATTCGGAAGACCGAATTCGGGGCGCTATCCACGCCTTCGTCGGACATTATCCGGAACTTCGCTCGAAGCGACGTAGGTCTTTAGGGACCCGAAAAGACCTCTCGAAGAACGACCAGTCTCTCGCCTTATCATGACAGTCAGTTTTAGCTTTCTCCACTGAGGCGTTAACCCGGCTCAACCGGGGCGCAATCGTAGTGGTTCTCCCAGTGCTACCTTAGCCGATAGAACGGAACGTAAGGTGCCAAACTTGGGAGCCGGGCAAACCCAACTATTGACCCAAGACATGATTCGGAGCCGATTCATATAATGCTATAAGTTCGGGGTGCCGCACTTGTGAAAGTGTGCGGACTTTATCACACCATAATGCGGGGAACATAAGCCCCTGGTGTATTTGGCTGTACCAAAATGTACGGATGCGACATGTCGTAAATGAACATATATATATATATATATATATATATATATATATATATAATGTAATGCAATTATGGGCAAAAAGTGCTGCATTTTATTCGAGAAGATATGCTATGAGTGCGGAATGATACAAATAGTGCGGAAAGCAAGGGATTGGACGAATTAAAGGCATCTCCCTCCAGGGGTAGGCCGCGGAATGGTGTATTTAACAAATTTAATGCTCGTAATGGAGACCACCTGAGTGTTTGTCGCAGCCTTTGTCCCTCCTTGGCTATGTCATCATGAGTTCAGCAGGTTCGCCGCCGGACAGAGTTCTGTATAAAAAAGAGAGAAATAAAAGATAAAAAGAGCGACACACTTGGGAGCCCCTGGTGTGGTCGAACCGCACTCTGGGTGTGTTGTGGTTGTGCCTCTCCCCCTATGCCCATGGTATCTCCAGGGCGTAATTATGTACGCGGAGAGTTTGTCTTACAATTGTGTGAGGGCTGGGGTTGAGGCCGCATTGCTACGCGTGCTCGGAACATGCCAGGTGGTCTTGGTTGATGTTGCTCCGGGCGCGTTTGGCCGTGTCCGGTCGTTTAACGGCCGGACTCGAAAATTGCCTTAAAAGGCTGCTCTGTACTTCTGTCGCGAGAGCCGCTGTATGTTCCTCCGTTCGGAGGGAGCGTTCCGTGTTTCCATTGACCGTGATGACTCCACGAGGGCCTGGCATCTTGAGCTTAAGGTATGCATAATGCGGCACCGCATTGAATTTTGCGAACGCGGTTCGTCCGAGCAGAGCGTGATAGCCACTGCGGAACGGGACTATGTCGAAGATTAACTCCTCGCTTCGGAAATTATCCGGGGATCCGAAGACCACTTCCAGTGTGACTGAGCCTGTACAACTGGCCTCGACACCTGGTATGACGCCTTTGAAGGTTGTCTTTGTAGGTTTAATCCTTGAAGGGTCTATGCCCATCTTGCGCACTGTATCCTGATAAAGCAGGTTCAGGCTACTGCCGCCGTCCATCAGGACTCTCGTGAGGTGAAATCCATCGACGATTGGGTCTAAAACCAATGCGGCGAATCCGCCATGGCGGGTACTGGTCGGATGGTCCCTTCGATCGAAAGTGATCGGGCAAGAGGACCATGGGTTGAATTTTGGGGCGACTGGCTCCATCGCATATACGTCCCTTAGTGCACGCTTCCGCTCCCTCTTGGGTATATGTGTTGCGTATATCATGTTTACCGTCCGAACTTGAGGGGGGAATCCCTTTTGTCCTCTGTTGTTCGGCGGCCGGGTCTCTTCCTCGTCATCGCTGTGTAGCCCCTTGTCATTGATTAATTTGCCTGCTTGCTTGAATACCCAACAATCTCTGTTGGTGTGGTTAGCTGGCTTTTCGGGGGTTCCATGTATTTGACAGGAGCGGTCGAGTATTCGGTCCAAATTGGACGGGCCCGGAGTGGTTCTTTTGAATGGCTTCTTTCGTTGACCGGGCTTGGAGCCTCGGAATCCGGCGTTGACTGCCGTATCCTCATTGCTGTCGCCGTTAATGCGGCGTTTGTTTTTGTTTTGACGCAACCTGCCATTGCAGTCCTTGGTATCCGGACTGCCAGCGTTTTTGCTGAGGTTGTTGCTGCGAGCTAGCCAGCTATCCTCTCCCGCACAGAAGCGGGTCATGAGTGATGTGAGGGCTGCCATGGATTTCGGCTTTTCCTGTCCTAGGTGCCGGGCCAGCCACTCGTCGCGGATGTTATGTTTGAAGGCCGCGAGGGCCTCTGCATCCGGACAATCGACGATTTGATTTTTCTTTCTTAAGAACCGTGTCCAGAATTGCCTGGCCAATTCGTCTGGCTGCTGGATTATGTGGCTTAGGTCATCTGCGTCCGGTGGTCGCACATACGTGCCCTGGAAGTTGTCGAGGAATGCGGCTTCCAGGTCTTCCCAGCATCCAATTGACTCTGCGGGCAGGCTGTTAAGCCAATGCCGAGCTGGTCCTTTAAGCTTGAGCGGGAGATATTTGATGGCATGAAGATCGTCGCCGCGGGCCATATGTATATGGAGGAGATAATCCTCAATCCAAACCGCGGGGTCTGTTGTGCCATCGTAGGAGTCGATATTAACGGGTTTAAACCCTTCAGGGATTTGATGATCCATTACTTCATCAGTGAAGCATAGTGGGTGTGCGACGCCTCTGTATTGAGCAATATCGCGACGTAGCTCGAGAGAGCGTTGTCTGCTGTGTTCGGCCCGGCCGGAGTAGTTGTATCTGGCGCGACGGTATTCGTCGTGGGTCTTGGGGCACCCACGTGATCCATAGATAGATCTGGATTGTCTTGCCTTGTCCTCCAATATATCCCGCAAGTCCGGCGCGTTCCCCCATGGCTTCATGCTTTTTGAGCGATGCCGGGGTACGGTTTTGGTGGAGGGCTTGCACGCCTCTCTGTCGCAGCCACGAGGTGGTCGGTCTACCGTATTGTGCGCTGGTGATGCAGGTTTGTATGCTTCCTCCTCTAGTCGGGGGAGCAACTTGCGTTTTGGGTAACTTTTGGAGGGGCGTTCGAGTTCATACTCTTCGGCCGCGAGGACCTCGGTCCATCTGTCGGCCAGTAGGTCTTGATCAGCTTGAAGCTGTTGCTGCTTTTTCTTTAGGCTGTTTGCCATGGCCATTAGCCTGCGTCTGAAACGCTCTTGTTCGACGGGATCCTCAGGCACGACGAATTCGTCGTCGTCGAGGCTTGCCTCGTCTCCGGAGGGAGGTAAGTAATTATCATCCTCGACCTCTTCGTCTGCTGCCCTCTCGTGAGGGCTTGCTTCTGCCTCCTCCTGCGATGGACCGTGCTGGAGGGGGTTGTCTTCGGCACTTTCTGGGGTGTTATTATCTCTTGTGCCGGAATCTCCATTCTTGCTGTGGCGGGATTTAGAGCGGCACCACTGACGTCGGCGCTTGGGCTGTTTCTTTAAAGAATCGGCCTCCGTTGCTTCTTCGCCGTCCCCATCTTTTGGGGTGTCCACCATGTATATGTCGTATGACGAGGTGGTCTTCCAGTGTCCTGTAGGCACTGGTTCTTGATAGTCTCCAGCATCGTCGTCCATACCGTCGATGTCTTCGGAGTCGTAGTCAAGTACGTCGGTTAGATTGTCGATGGTGGCTACGAAGTGGGTGGTGGGTGGGCTCTGAATTTCTTCGTCGTCCGCGTCCCAACCATCCTGGCCGTAGTTCGGCCAGGGCTCTCCGGATAGCGAGAGATGCTTCAGCGAATTTAAGATATCGCCGAAGGGTGAGTGCTGAAAGATGTCCGCAGCGGTGAATTCCATGATCGGCGCCCAATCGGATTCGACTGGCAGGGGCGCAGGAGGCTCGGAGTCCGGCAGAGAGTCCGGCACCTCGGAGTCATGAGCTTTATGCGGGACAAGGTAAGTGTTCGGCTCCATCGCCGTAGAAGTTGCAGCTCCCGAGGCGGTGTCCAGCCATCCGTCCTCGATCTGAGCAATCGGCTTCGGACTATGGGTCGGAGCGGATTCGTGTGCGGCCTCCAAGGTGCTGTCCGGCGGCAGAGTTAGGTCGTGCCCATCGTGACAGTGCGGCACGCTCGGCTGTGGCTCAGATCCATCGAAGATCAAGTCCCCGCGGATATCGGCCGTGAAGTTTAGGCTTCCAAACCTGACCTGACGGCCAGGGGCGTAGCTTTCGATCTGCTCCAGATGGCCAAGTGAGTTGGCCCGCAGTGCGAAGCCGCCGAATACGAAGATCTGTCCGGGGAGAAAAGTCTCACCCAAGACTGCGTCGTTGTCGATTGAAGAGGCCATCAAGCCTATCGGTGACGACACATAGGAACTCTCAATGAAAGCACCAATGTCGGTGTCAAAACCGGTAGATCTCGGGTAGGGGGTCCCGAACTGTGCGTCTAGGCGGATGGTAACAGGAGACAAGGGACACGATGTTTTACCCAGGTTCGGGCCCTCTTGATGGAGGTAAAACCCTACGTCCTGCTTGATTGATATTGATATTGTGGATGTTTACAAGAGTGGATCTACCACGAGGTCAAGGAGGCTAAACCATAGAAGCTAGCCTATGGTATGATTGTAATGGTTGTTGTTGTTGTCCTACGGACTAGAGCCATCCGGTTTATATAGACACCGGAGAGGGCTAGGGTTACATAGAGTCGGTTACAATGGTAGGAGATCTACGTATCCGTATCGCCAAGCTTGCCTTCCACGCCAAGGAAAGTCCCATCCGGACACGGGGCGAAGTCTTCAATCTTGTATCTTCATAGTCTTGGAGTCCGGTCGATGATGATAGTCCGGACGATGATAGTTCGGCTGATGATGGTAGTCCGGCTATCCGGACACCCCCTAATCCAGGACTCCCTCAGGGCCTTTTAGGCTCTGGCTGCAGCACGCCGATTGCCAGACTCCTGCGACCGATGCAGATGTCGAGGTCGTCGCTCCAGGTAAGGTCTTCATGACCCGGGGCTGGGGAGAGATTGCCCAGGTTTGCAGGACGAGGGGCACCCTCGTGATCCACCTGGAGTTCGATGGCGCTTCCATGATGCTCTTCAAGGTCTTCGACGAAGATGGGCGTCGGCTGGAGTGCTATCCCAGAGGCAGCGGCAGAAGCCCCAGAGCGGCAGGGACCAGGCCTGCCGTCGCACGTTCTTCCAGCAGCTCCTCAAGCGGCGGGGGCACCGGAGGATCCAGCGACTCTGCCGAGCTCTTCGCAACTCCGGAGATGAGCGACGACAGCTACGAGCCCCCGAGCCTGTGCCGCTCTCGGAGCAGGACGGGCTCATTAGGCCGCCGCCGTCTCTGATCTGGTTGAGGTTGGCGCCGGTGCCTGACGGCCCACTATTGATGATGGTGTCTGCCGCGACGGTTCTTGTAGTTAGGACTCCTTAGGATACACGTCTTTTGTCCCTGCGAGGAGCCAAGAACACACCCCGTGGGGGCTTGTAAGGTGTTTGTAGCTCCGTTTGTCAATATGATCATTATCGTGAAGTAGTGCGAGATGCTTATTCCGTCTTAGCTTAGTTTCTTCCTTTCGAACCTCACGAGGGCTTGGTGCTCTGCACCGACAGGTCCCGGTCCCAAGGCGGCTTCAGCCGTCGCTGGTATACCAGGTCGCGATGCCGTGGTCAAGGCCAGGAGGTGAGTGGTCCGGGGTCCAGTAAGAGACCCTGAGTCGCGATGCTCAGAAGGTCCCCTTTAGCTCTCAAGCAGCTATCGTTCGGTAAGAAAGGAATGCAACATTGCTAAGACGGGATTTCATTGGATGTAGTGACGGTGTTGCGATAGCTGGTGTTTCCGGAGGGTGACTTATCTCGAGAGTCAGGAACGCTTCCTGGTGCGGCGCTGCGCATTGGCCGGCGAGGGGTTGCCTGGCGAGGTCCCTACGTGCCTCTTTACTCTCGCCTCTGCTCCCCTTTCTGCTCTACGTCCTCGGGTCCCGGCCCTCGAGCGGGTCTCAACCGTTGCTGGTTTGCCAGGTCGCGATGCCGTGGACAAAGCCAGAGGGTGAGGGCTGGAGAGCCAGTAGGAGCCCTGAGTCGCGATGTTTAGGTACCCCCCCTTTAACGTGCAAGCAGTTTGCGCAGACGAGAGTGAAGAGGACACCGTGAGGGCCTCGCCTGGCACTGCTCCTTGAAGGGATCCTGCAGGCCCACCACAAAAAGAGCAAAAGTCCGCTATGACAGGCAGCGGTCAGCTGTTAGTTGCTTTGGAGAGGCGACGAGGCACTAAAGGCCTGACGAGGTGTATCGGGGCACCCGTGAGTCAGCGTGGGACTCACGGGGCCCTACCCCAAGGCGGGTTGCGCCTGGCACTGGGCCTTAACTTGTGATGTGTTCCTGCAAATTTGGCTAGATGCCGATGCTCTACGTCCTCGGGTCTCGGCCCTCGAGTGAGTCTCAGCCGTCGCTGGTTTGCCAGGGCGCGATGCCATGGACAAAGCCAGAGGGTGAGGGCTGGAGAGCCAGTAGGAGCCCTGAGTCGCGATGCTCAGGTACCCCCCCTTTAACGCGCAAGCTTGGTTAATGTCGACGCTCTACGTCCTCGGGTCCCGGCCCTCGAGCGAGTCTCAGCCGTTGCTGGTTTGTCAGGGCGCGATGCCGTGGACAAAGCCAGAGGGTGAGGCCTGGAGAGCCAGTAGGAGCCCTGAGTCGCGATGCTCAGGTACCCCCCCTTTAACGCGCAAGCGACCGACATGAAGGAAGAAGACGTGCCACGGACAGACACCAAATAACAAGCATGATGGGTCGAATGCATGGCCCGAGAATAAACACAAGAGGGGTACACGCCGCTGGGTCTGACCCGAGCGACTTGGGGATGATGCAGCCCGAGGGGCGCCCCCAACAAGGTAAGCTAAAAACATGAGCAAAAGATATACATGCCGCAGGGACAGACCCACGCGGCCTGGGAATGATGCAGCCCTGAGGGCGCTCCCAGCTGGAAACGAAACTTGAAAGATGTCACTTGATAGTGTTGACGACGAAGGGGTGTTGAAGTAGCAGGCGTAGTGGGCTGTGGGAGCCGATCTTCACGAGCCCCCAGGCCCAGGAGCCTCGGGAGGCTTCGGAGGCGCTGGTGGCTCCTCGCGAACCATCTCCACCTCCGCCAGGACTGTGGAACGCCGGGCCTCCAGAGCCTCCAGGATGCTCCTCATGAGGCGCTGGCGCACCACAGCCGCGTTCGGCAAGCGGTAGGGCATGCGAACGTAGCTGTGGGGTGCGCCTTCGCAGCGCCCCACGCATGAGGGCCAGAAGCGCTCCTGAGAGGCGACTCGGTTGAGCCCTGGGATGTCGATGCAGACGCGTAGCCCACCATCCTCGCCTGGATGGGGAGCTGCGGTGGGTAAGCGGCGGCTGCCACTCATGACTCTTGACTCCTGCAACTCCTGCATGATCTGACTGACGAACTCCTGAGGGTTTGGCCCTCCTTGCTTTGCTCCTTTCTGAGGGAAACGTGTTCTGAAACACGCCTTCAAGTGGTGCCCAAGTGCCTCCCTCGTGACCTTAGCAAGGTTAGTGACCCTCCAGGAGGGAGCCCCCGAGCCCTGCTTGAGGAGGGCGCCGGGCGCGCCTTCCTATGCGACAGAAGGAGGTGCCCCCTGAGCAGGCACAGACCCTGAAGGGCCTGCCTCCTGAGGGGTCGGGCCTGGCGATGTCTTCTTCTTCTTGGGAGCGGCCTCGGGGAGCCTCCCGCTCCCGCGATCTGGGTCTTCAAGTGATGCGGCCTGAAAAGCTCGTTCCAGGGAGCACACTGCGTCCCTTTCTTCACAGGGCACCGTGATGACTCTGCCACTTCCTGGCATCTTGAGGACGTTGTAGCCGTGATGAGTTACGGCCATGAACTTGGCGAGAGATGGGTACCCGAGGATGGCGTTGTACGGCAGGCGGATGTGGGCGACGTCGAAGTCGATGAGCTCGGTGCGGTATTTGTTGCATGCCCCAAAGGTGACAGGAAGGCGGACCTGCCCAATTGGAACTGTGGAGCCGTCGGTGACTCTGGAGAAAGGCTTTGTTGGCTGAAGCTGATCGTAAGGCACTTGGAGATTGTTGAATGTCTCTACAGACAGGATGTTGAGCCCTGCCCCGCCATCGATGAGGGTCCTGGTGACTTGCACGTTGCTGATGACTGGGGAGCAAAGCATTGGGAGGACTCCGGCTGTGGCCGCGCACTTGAGTTGATCCACTAAGCTGAACGTGATGGCGCATGCTGACCACCTGAGGGGGCGTGTGGCTTCAAGCTTGGGGAGGACTGCATTCACTTCTCGGGCAAACTGCTGGAAGATGCATTGAGAGGCTGGGGCTTGAGCTCCGCCCAGGATGCAGGCGATCGCGCGTGGCTCCTGGAAGCCCCCAGCCCCCTCGTCCTGATGATGGTCCTCGTTTCTCCATGGCCGCGGAGGCAGTGGAGGGAGGCCTGCGTTTCCTTGCGGACGATCCTCGCGAGGCTGATCCCTCCAGTCTCCCTCGCGAGGCTGATCCTGCCAGCGATCCTCGCGAGGTCGGTCACACCATCCTTGACGAGGGTCGCGGTCTTCCCAGCGTCCGGCGTTCCTTCCTCCTCCTCAGCCATAGCCACGATCGTTGCGGTCGGGGCGTCGGCCGACCCTTCCTTCTCGCACGGCCCGGAGCTCTTGGCATTCGTTGGTGTTGTGGGTGTGGAGGTCGTGGTACACATAGTACCGGCTGCCCTTGAAAGACTTGGGCTGATCTCTGCCCCGCTTGGTGTCTGGTTCTACCACGAGCACGGTAGCCCCCTTGCGCTTCACGTCCTTCGCCTTGGATTTCTTCTCTTCTGGGTCTGCGGCTGGCAGCTCGAGGAGGGAAAGGCGCCCTTCCTCAGCCCTGGCGCACTTGGTTGCCAAGTTGAACAGCTCCAAGGGAGTGCACAGATCTTCATGCATCGCCAGCTCCTCCTTCATCTTGACGTCACGCACGCCGTCGGACAAGGCTGAGATGATGGCCTCCTCGGTCACCTTGGGAATCTAGAGACGTGCGTTGTTGAAGCGCTGGATGTACTTTTGTAGGGTCTCCCCTGGTTGCTGCTTGATGCGGCACATGTCGCTCACGGCTGGTGGCCGGTCGCGACTACCTTGGAAGTTGGCGATGAAACGGATGCGCATCTCGTCCCAGGAGGACATCGTGCCTGGAGCTAGGTTCAGGAGCCAGGTGCGGGCCTCATCCTTGAGTGCCATGGGAAACCAGTTCGCCATGACCTTCTCATCCCCGTTGGCGGCTTCGATGCCCAGCTCGTAGAGCTGGAGGAACTCCGCAGAGTCGGCCGTGCTGTCGTAGCGAGGATGCAGGTCTGGCTTGAACTTGCAGGGCCACGCGACGCTGCACAGCTCGATGGTGAAGGCGCGGCAGCCTGCTGTGGCCACGGGAGGCCTCTTGTGACGAGGAGGTTGGTCTTGCGGGCCCCCATGCGCTGCAGCTGGGAGCAGCGCGGTGGCTTGGCGTGCTGGAACAAGAGCATGGTCGCGACGGACCAGAGCAGGGAGCACTCGGGCAGCTTCTTGGGGGCGAGGGACCTCTTGACAGCTCCGCTCTTGCTGCGCTGGCGCCGGATGGGGTGGGTTCCGTCCAGGGGCCACGCGCCTTGGGGCTAGGGTGCCTTCTGGAGGGGGAGGCGGCTGAGGCGCCCCCGGAGCTTCATTGCCCGCGCAGGGCGGGGCGCGGTGCAGCGAGAAGGACGGCGCGGGGGAGCCCCCTGCAGCGCGGACGAGTTCGGCGACGCGGTCGAGCCACTCTTCGTAGACGTTGTCGACTGGGCGGTAGCGCAGGAGCTCGTTTGCCGCGATGAACGCAGCTCGAGCCTCCATGGCCGCGCGGGGCGCGCGGGACGAAGAACCAGCCGGGGCGAGCGAGGGAGTGGCAGTGCGGCCGTCTCGCCTCATGGATGGATGCTGGGATGATGCTTGCTGCTTGTTCCCCGCCGGGCCGGTGGCGGCATTGACGGCAGGCGACGGGGAACGACAGGGGTGGCCACCGACGGGGGCCATCTGGGCGACGCGGGAAGCGAGAGCGGCTCGGCGCTCGGCGCGGGCCTGATGAGCGTCTGACATGAACGCGATGGTTGGTGAAGAACAGGGCGGTGGAAGACGAATTCCGGCGTACCCCTACCTGGCGCGCCAAATGTCGGATTTCGGGTTCCGGCAGACCCTCTAGATTCGAACACTGGGGTGTGCACGGAGATTTCGCCCTCTACCTACCTGCACCTCACCGCCTTGCTATGATATAAGCAATCAAAGGAACACCACAAGAGGCACAGAGTTTATACTGGTTCAGGCCACCATTGTGGTGTAATACCCTACTCCAGTGTGTGGTGTGGTGGATTGCCTCTTGGGCTGATGATGAACAATACAAGGAAGAACAGCCTCGCGAGGGTCTATTCTTGGCTGGTGCGATGAACTACTAGGGGGAGTTCAATCGCTCTCTCTACTGGTTTCCTGGTGAGGATCTGATCTCTCTACTTTGTGGTGGCTAGTCCTATTTATAGGCAAAGGCCCTGGGCCTTTTCCCATATATTGAGCGGGAAGGGCGCCAACAATTGGCCCTTTTGATGGGGAACATCTAGTACACTTATCCTGACTAAATTTGGTCCTCGCCTACCAAAGGCTCTTGTGATGACGCCGGCTTGGGCTCCACGATGACGTCCATCCTGCCGTTCTACTGGTCTTGGCTTTGTTGCACCGAAATGGATGCCTTTGCTTGATGCCCTTGCCTGCGCTCGCTCCCTTTGCACCAAAGAGGAAAGAAGGACACTACGCGGGCTGGTGCCCGCCTGGCGCCCTTGGTCGTCATGGCTTGCATCATGGGCACCTCGTGAGGTACCCCACCTTGATCTCTCCGCCTCCTCGCGAGCCATCCTGACGAGGCCGTGCCTGAGGAAGCTTCCTGTCATCCGCCCCACGAGGCTTGGCCCCTCGTGAGGGTCTTGAGCTTGTGCTGATGAAGATGGGCCATGCTGGGCCGCCCCTTGAGCCACGCTGCAGGCCGTAGGCAGGCAAGTCTGGGGACCCCCGTTCCCAGAACGCCGACAACGGTAGAACTCCGCGACATCCGATATGCTACGTGGCAGATCTGCGAATGCCCCTGGAGAGCTCCGAATTCGGGTAAGTAAAAGAAACATCTCCTCCACATGCTTGCTTTGCATAAAGAATGTCTTACCCTCCGCTATCTTCTTGGCTGCCTGGATTTCCTGCTGGGCCTTTTCGGCTTCGGCCTTGGCATGTTTCATGCTCAAAAGGGCCTTCGCAAGTTCAGACTCCTTCGTCTTGAAGTCACGCTCCAAGGACTCAAACTTCTTGCCGAGCTCCTGGAGCTCTTGCTGTACCTCGCCCACCCTACCATTTTGCTTTTCACGCTCAATGCGCTCCATGACCGCCTTGTTTTCGGCCTCGGATAGCGCTTTCTTCAGGGACGCCACTTCGGTCGTGGCTCCTATGACAAAATCATGACGCTTTTTTGTTATAGTCACCAATTTTTTCTATTCTTTGTGATATGTGAACGGGGTATCACTCACCTTTGTTCTCTTCGAGCTGCCTCTTCGTGAGGCTGAGCTCTCCTTGGGCCTGCTCCAGGTCCCATTTGAGTCCGGTGACCTCTGTTGTGCGGGAAGTAGCAGCAAGCAGCACCGCCTGCTTATTCACATAGACACGTACTGTTAGACTCCTGCGGTTTAGAGTTGACCCTCTGTTTGGCTTTTCTTTCCGAACACCAAACAGAGTATCAGGGGCTACTGTCTATTGGGTGATAATTTCCCACACTTTTAATTACTTACCTCAAAGCCTGTCAGGAGGCTGGTACATGCTTCGGTCAATCCGCTTTTGGCGGACCGAACCTTCTGAATCACCGCACTCATAAGAGTATGGTGCTCTTCATCCATGGAAGGGCCGCGAAGCGCTTCCAGCAGACTATCCGACGCCTCTGGCGTAATGGAAGTCATCGGCACGGACGGCTCACCCTCCTTAGCGAGGGGCTGCCTGCCCGAATGCAGAACCTTTGGAGGTTCCGGTACAGTGTCCGGCTGGGAGCCTGACTTGCTGCGGCTCTCGTCGGCACAATCTGCGGGGATCTTATGCCCCGTGTTCCCGACGTCTGGAATTTCTCCGTGGGGCGTCTCCAGAGTCGCCTCCCCCTACTCTGGGAGCCTTTGGGACAACACCTTCGTGTCAACCGCAGGCCGAGGGGAAGTGGCCGTTGGGAGCGAATTCATCGCCGAATCGCTCAAAGACCCATCCGAAGAGGATACCTCGGGATGGGCCCTGGCCGGACTGCATATACGTGTTCGGCATTATAACAGACTATGAAGCAAAGTCGCACTCAAATACAACAGAGTGCGGATACTTATGATCTTACTAGGGGCTTCCCCCTGGGCAGCCACTCCTCCTCGCTATAAGCGGCCGCGGTGGAGTAATCCGGAAGGGACGCCTTTCCCTTCTTGGGCGTCCTAGCCTCCCCCTCCGGGGCGGCTTTCCTTTTCTTCTCCTCCCCAGTGCTGGGAGGCGGAACTTCCTCGTGTTTCCCCCCGCCCCCGCGGGAGGAATCTGCCTCATCGTCCTCGGACGACGAGCCTATAACGGCCTTGCGCCGAGGGCCCTTCCTGGTCCCCTGGGCTGCCCTCTTAGGCCGTTCGGCCTCCCCGGATAGGGCGGCCCTTTTCTTTTCCTCCTCCCCTTTGTGGGAGGAGTGTGCCTCATCGTCTTCGGACGAGGCGTCCGGTACAACCTTACGTCGGAGACCCTTCCTGGTCCCCGGGGCCTTCTTCTCGGCCTTCTTCTCCGGCACCTTGTAAGGCGCCAGGACTAGCATCGTTGTCAGGAGAGCGGTTGCTGGACCTTCTAGCAGTGAAGCCGGACAGTCTATCCGCTCTGCCGTGACCACGTACTCCTGATTAAATACACACGATGACTTAAAAACCTCCCATGAGTATGTAGAGAAAGCCACATCTAATGATGGTCAGAAAACTCACCGGATGGGGGAGCCGCGTAGCGTGAAGCCCGCGGTCCTCGGATGTGGGAGGAGGTATTTTGGAGGCCCTCAACAGCACCTTCCATGCGTCCTTGTGTGTCGTGCCGTAAAGCTCTTGAAGTGTTTGGTGTTCGGCCGAAACGAACTCCCACAGATTAAATGCCCGTCTTTGGCACGGGAGAATTCAGCGGACGAGCATGACCTGGATCATGTTGACAAGCTTGATCTTCTTGTCCATCATACTTTTGATGTAGTTTTGAAGTCCTGTCAGCTCTGTAGGTTCACCCCAGGCTAGGCCCTTCTTTTCCCAGGAGGTGAGCCGCATGGGAATTCCGGATCGGAATTTGGGGGCCGCCACCCAGTTGACGTCGCGCGGCTCGGTGATGTAGAACCACCCCGATTGCCACCCTTTCACGGTCTCCGCGAAGGAGCCGTCAAGCCAGGTAACATTGGGCATCCTGCCCACCATGGCGCCTCCACACTCCGCTTGCTGGCCGCTCGCAATCTTCGGCTTCACGCAGAAGATTCGCAGCCAGAAGCCAAAGTGGGGCTTTGTGCGGAGGAAGGCCTCGCACATGATGATGAACGCCGAGATGTTGAGGATGAAATTTGGGGCTAGATCATGGAAGTCCAGCCCATAGTAAAACATGAGCCCGCGGACAAAGGGATGAAGTGGAAATCCCAATCCACGGACGAAGTGGGCAATGAACACGACCCTCTCGTGGGGTCCCGGAGTCGGAATAATCTGCCCTGCGTCCGGCAGCCGGTGCGCGATATCTGCGGCCAAGTATCCGGCCGCCCGGAGCTTCGTAATATGCTCCTCCTTGACGGTGGAGGCCACCCACTTGCCTCCTGCTCTGGACATGTTTGGCTGTGCGGAGAAGGCATGAACTAGGGCGTTGGAGCTCAAGGGTGCGAGAATGGATAGGCGAAGAAGGAAGAAGGCGTGGGTAAAAATGGGGAATCCTTATCCCTTTATAGAGGCGATGCAAACGGTGCGCCTCCCCACTTTCCCATTGAGAACCGCTTATTTCCCAAGCGCCAATATTGATGGCGCGGTTGGGTTACCCATACCCGTATTGATGAGAATCCCGTGATAAGGGGACATGATCTCTACTTTGACAAGACGTGCCGAGGAAACCGCCTCGCAATATGCGCTGTGGCTGGTTGTGGGAAAATGGTTCGAATAATGACTTGACCGTAGTGTCATGTCACGTTGTCTGAAGTTGTGAGCAGATTACTTTTGTGGAATATCGATCTCTCTACGGTGGTATGTGAAAATCTTCTTGCAAAGTCGGACACGGTTTAAGTGTTCAAGGTTTACTTTGGAGTATTCGGAGATGGAACCCGCCTTGCAATGCCGAAGACAAACTGCGTGCCGGACTCATCGTCATTTAAGCCTGGTTCAGGGGCTACTGAGGGAGTCCTGGATTAGGGGGTATCCGGACAGCCGAACTACATATTTTGGCCGGACTGATGGACCGTGAAGATACAAGACTCAAGACTTCGTTCCGTGTCCATATGTGACTCTCCTTTGCGTGGAAGACAAGCTTGGCAATCCGGATATTAGATTTCCTTCTTTGTAACCGACTCTGTGTAAACCCTAGCCCCCTCCGGTATCTATATAAACCGGAGGGTTTGGTCTGTATAGGGACAATCATAATCATCATAGGCTAGCTTCTAGGGTTTAGCCTCTACGATCTCGTGGTAGGTCAACTCTTGTAATACTCATATCATCAAGATTAATCGAGTAGGAATTAGGGTTTTACCTCCATCGAGAGGGCCCTAAGCTGGGTAAAACATTGTGTCCCTTGCCTCCTGTTACCATTAGCCTTAGACGCACCGATCGGGACCCCCTACCCGAGATCCGCCGGTTTTGACATTGACACCCCCACCCTCCTGGACAGGGTGTGGGCCCCCTCCGGTGTTTTCTTCGCTCAATAATTCTTATTAATTCCAAAACTGACTTCCGTGGAGTTTCAGGATTTTTGAAGCTGTGCAGAATAGGTTTCCAATATTTGCTCCTTTTCCAGCCAGAATTCCAGCTGCCGGCATCCCCCCTCTTCATGGTAAACCTTGTAAAATAAGAGAGAATAGCCATAAGTATTGATATATAATGTGTAATAACAACCCATAATGCAATAAATATTGATATAAAAGCATGATGCAAAATGGATGTATCAACCACCCCGGAGACCAGTACGACACCGAGTTCGGATCAGCATCCCCCTTCGAAGGAGGGCGGGGAAGCAAGAGCTCCGTTGGCGGCCTCTGCCAATCCGGAGGCCGCTGGCAATATGCGGGAGGCACTGGAACGTGCCTCCGTTGAAGAAGAACACCGCACCCTTATGGGTGCGGCTATGGGAAAGGGTCAGTCCGCAAAGAGCGGGCTGACTGAAGCCTTCCACAGCCTGCTAGTAGGCTTCGAGGTAGGCAGGGTAATATTTTTCATAAGTATTCTATGTATGTGCGTGTGATGCGAAGCCCATATGTAGACAGTAGCCCCTGAGACTCTATCCGGATTAAGACAATTCAGACAGAGGATCATTAATAAGTATGTCACGCACTGCTTTTTTATGTCGGACAGGCTTTGAAGCTGGCAGCTACTGCCCGGGCCACTGAAATTGCCGAGCTCAATCGGAAGCTCTGGCTATCTGATGAGGAACTCGACTGTACCAACAAATGGTTCGAAGAAACCCAAGGTGTGCGGTGTGTCAGTATATCCATAAATTATGTTTGTGTGTAGTCGGTTTAAAACAGACTAAGGATGTTATGAATATAGTCGCAGTTGGCACCGCCGAGGTCGAGTCCCTTGATGTCTACTACACAACCTTCTTCTTGTAGACGTTGTTGGGCCTGCAAGTGCAGATGTTTGTAGGACAGTAGCAAATTTCCCTCAAGTGGATGACCTAAGGTTTATCAATCCATGGGAGGCATAGGATGAAGATGGTCTCTCTCAAGCAACCCTGCAACCAAATAACAAAGAGTCTCTTGTGTCCCCAACACACCCAATACAATGGCAAATTGTATAGGTGCACTAGTTCGACGAAGAGATAGTGATACAAGTGCAATATGGATGGTAGATAAAGGTATTTGTAATCTGACATAATAAAAACAGCAAGGTAACTAATGATAAAAGTGAGCTTAAACGGTATTGCAATGCTAAGAAACTAGGCCTAGGGTTCATACTTTCACTAGTGCAAGTTCTCTCAACAATAATAACATATATAGATCATATAACAATTCCTCAACATGCAACAAAGAGTCACTCCAAAGCCACTAATAGCAGAGAACAAACCAAGAGATTATGGTAGGGTACAAAACCACCTCAAAATTATTCTTTCAGATCAATCTATTCAAGAGTTCATACTAGAATAACACCTTAAGACACAAATCAACCAAAACCCTAATGTCACCTAGATACTCCATTGTCGCCTCAAGTATCCGTGGGCATGATTATATGATATGCATCACACAATCTCAGATTCATCTATTCAACCAACATAAAGTACTTCAAAGAGTGCCCCAAAGTTTCTACCGGAGAGTCAAGACGAAAACGTGTGCCAACCCCTATGCATAGGTTCATGGGCGGAACCCGTAAGTTGATCTCCAAAACATACATCAAGTGGCACATGATATCCCATTGTCACCAAAGATAAACACGGCAAGACATACATCAAGTGTTCTCAAATCCTTAAAGACTCAATCCGATAAGATAACTTCAAGTGGAAAACTCAATTCATCACAAGAGAGTAGAGGGGGAGAAACATCATAAGATCCAACTATAATAGCAAAGCTCGCGATACATCAAGATCGTGTCATAGAGAGAACACGAGAGAGAAAGATTAAACACATATATACTGGTACATACCCTCAGCCCCGAGGGTGAACTACTCCCTCCTTGTCATGGAGAGCGCCGGGGTGATGAAGATGGCCACCGGTGATGGGTTCCCCCTCCGGCAGGGTGCCGGAACGGGCTCCCGAGAGGTTTTTGGTGGCTACAGATGTCAGTGTCAAAACCGGCGGATCTCGGGTAGGGGGTCCCGATCTGTGCGTCTTAGGCTGATGGTAACAGGAAGCAAGGGACACGATGTTTACCCACGTTCGGGCCCTCTCGATGGAGGTAAAACCCTACTTCCTGCTTGATTGATATTGATGATATGAGTAGTACAAGAGTATATCTACCACGAGATCATAGAGGCTAAACCCTTGTCACACCCTGATTTTCATGCCACAACACTTAAGTCAATAAATCATGCTAAAATGTGGTGTGACAAAAACTTTTGAGTGTCTTGTCTTTGCTTTGATTGAACGTTTGACTACTGTTTGCAAGTGCTCTAAAAATCAAATAAATTCTCCAACCCTTATACTCCTTACCCTTGATCCAAAAACCTTGACCAATGATCATGCCATGTGTATAGGACATAAAAATAATTTCTTACAAAAATAATTTGGCCAAATAGTATTTTCAAAAAGTAGTTTTCCAAAAACCCCTGAATTAAGATTTGCACTGCAAGTACTTGATTTGGGGTGTGCAAAATATTTCAGAAGGTATATTTGAAACCTATTAGATGTAGGACTCCCATAAACCACAAAAATATAATTTTAAAAGTTATTTTCCTATTTTTATTTAAAAGCTTTTTCTTAAGGCCAGAAATGGTCTTTGATAGGGAAAAATTATTTTATTGTTTTAAAAATATTTGATAAAAATCAAGGAAACTCAGTGGGCATATATTTACCATATATAAGAGTTTCAACACATGGTCATGTTCAAAATATTGGTCAAATCCCTCAAAAACCCTTTCTAGATATTTCAAGATTTTGAAATATTTACAAAGGAAATATTCTCCAAAAATTCCAAGAAAATTCTAGCATGTCACATATGACATGTTTGATGATCTGGACAAGTATCATGTCATGGAGAATAGCATAACATCATCAAATCCCCTCAAAACCATTTCCATCCATTTTGAAGTTTGAGCAACTCTACATTGCCAAACATTTCCAAATGTTCTCAAACCTTGTGAACATGCTCAAATGTTCTAATTATTCATCTAGACCAAGTGGCACAAGTTGGAGAACAAGTTATATTGATCAAAGTGCCCCCAAAACCCTCTCTGACCAGAATCAAATTTGAACAACTTTGTACTACCAACTTTCTCTCCTTGACCACAACTTTTGTGAGCATGTTCACATGACCAAATTAGGCCATTACACCAAGTGGTGCATCAAGGAGAAGTGATTTGCTCAACTAGATCTACACAAGTTCATTTTTGCTAATTTCTAGGGTTTACAAAAGTTGCATTGGCAACTTCGCCCAAATAAGCTCCAAATTGGTGGAAGGCCCTAGCTATATGTGCCATTTCACCCTGTGGAGTCTCATGGCAAATGGAGATCATCTACTTGCCCAGACTAGCATCAAACACCTTCTGCATTTTAACTAAAAACCCTGTTTGGGCCTCTTCCACTAATCCAAATGAGTTCTCCTCTTTACCACACCTCCTCCTAACCTCCCTCTACCTCTGGCATTCAGCTCAAGTCAATTCTTATTGATCAAGGGGATGGAACCACCAATTTTCTATTCTGGACAGCCCCATTTCCACTCTTCTCCTTCCTCTCTCTTCACCCACTGGCCACCCAAAGCATCCAAGGCCAAGATCCCTTCCTTAGCACCCCCCGAAATGCTACTGGACATGCAAGGGCGCGCCCACAAGCATAGAAAATGGCCTGGATAGCCATATGGGCGCTCTGGAGCGCGCTACAGTGCGCTCCCGCACTGTAGCCGCCCCCTGCCAACCGCCTCCAACCACCTCGGGCCTCCCCAATGTGTCTCACGAGGCCGCCTTGGCGTCTAGGACACGGCAAGCTGCCGGCCCCCTCCTAAAACTCTCTCCTCTCCCCTCCACGATCTCACCCGAGTGCACCGTAGGCCGTGTCCACGGTGCACCACGAACCCCCTATATAGAGCCTCCCCCCGGGCACTCCCTCGACTCTTCTGGATCCCTCTCTCTCCCATGCACCTCCCAGACAACATCCCTCTACCCCTAGTGCTCTCCTGCCCTCTCCATGGCCGGAGTGTCGCCGTCGACCGCCGCTCGGATTCGGGCACCACGACCCCTCTCTCTTCTCCCTACCCACTCCAGTACTCCCTCACCACCACGAAGCCCCCCATCGCCTCCATTCTTCCCCGAGACGCCCCTGCGCTCGAAGCCGGCAATGGCCGATGCCATCCTCAGCCGCGGGCGAAGGCCCGCTCCTCTCTGAGGAAGCTGGCGCCCGTAGTGTGGCCTCCCAGATGCGGCATGTTTCCCCGAGCACTCCGGTGGCTGGATCACCGGAAACGGTTGCCGGTAGCGCCGGTAGTCGCCGCTGGCGTCTCCCCTGCCTCGCCTCCTCTGCTTCGGGCGGGAGGTTGAGGACGACACCATGACGCCCAGTGGGTCCCGCCTGTCAACGGCTTGGCGCAGGGCCTGAGCCACTGACGGGTGGGCCTGCCACGTTTAAGTGGACACGGGTCCAGATCGGAGCCGCCTGCCGTGCGAGAAGGCATAGTATCGGAGGACGCCCTCGACGTTGCCTCCTACTCTCGCGTGGCCGAGATAATGGGCCGGCCCAGTGCGCAGTGGCACTATATTGCGCTCAGCGCGCGCTTTAGGTATAACCTAATTCCTTTTCTTTCTCCTTTTCTGGTAGGATTGTAAAATCCATAAACAATTCAAATCAAATCCAAATTTGATGATTCAAATTTCTAGTAGCTCATAAAATTATGATCTATCTCATGGTGCAAATTGCACATTTTTCCAGGAACTTTTTCTTCACAAACATTTATCAAATCTTGTTTTTCCATTTTTGTGATGAACTTTAGAAAATCACAGAGAGCCCATTTTTTATCCAAATTCCATGATTCAAATTCCTAGATGCTTATAATTTCAAAACTTAGTATTTGAACATTTTTACTAATACTTTCTGTATCACCTCAAATAATGGTCTATTTCTTCATGTATAGCCAACTTTGCAAAATCATAGGATATTCATTTGAACTCCAAATCCAGAGAAACCAACTCCTAGGTGCTTCTAAAATCATGCTTTGTCAAATGGGTGCCTCTGATCATTTTTGAAAATAATGTTTCTGTACACTTCTTGCAAATCCATAAACCCCTTGATTCCATCATATCAAAATGTTCAGAGATATCCACTGATCCAATTCCAATGAAACCACTCTGGTTATTTTTCATATAACCAGAGATATCCTAGAAAAGTCCAACTCACATTTTTAGAGCACTTTTATTTTTGCCTTGTTGTGTTGCTTATTATGACTGTTTCCGACGTTAGTTGATGAAGTAGACGGAGTACTTGGAGAAGGACCAGAAGACTTGAAGACTCTGAGGAATAGGCAAGCAGCCCTTTGACCATGTCTATGAAACCCTTTTTATGCATGTCATATAGCACTTATATTGCTTGCATCGGAGACATGATACTGTGATAACCGCATGGGGTGGTTTGCCACCGTTATTTCCTTGTTGATACTTGCATTATGCATGACCCTACCTTCGTATGAGGGTTATGCCGATGGGAGTAGATAGGATGATAAAGTAGTGCTACGCAAAAAGGTTCGGCAATATGCATGGTGAAGGAGGCAAATTATTTTCAAAATACTTTTCGAAAACCCCATCGGGTGCCACTTATGCCCGGGGGAGATGATGAGTTGGGTAGCCACTTGATGACGAAGTGGTGTACCGAGGCAAGTGTGTGTTGTTTTCAAAACGGATTGGTTTAAGTTGCGACCGTTATTCCAACCTTACATGCGCAACCACTCTACCCTTATATGGGAAAGGGCATTATTGTCGGTGTACTAGAGTAGGTGTACCCTAGTATCCCGAACTTGTGCACAGGCAGTTGCAGCCCCCAGCGGCAAGGCTTGCCGGGTGACCGCCAAGGTCCTCCGTGGTTCCTTTGGAGCCATTCAAGAACAAAGTATTCAAGCCAAGGAGACAAGGCCCCGGCAAGAGGAGCTTGCCGGGAAGGCCAACCAAGGCATCTCAAGGAACTTGCCGCGACGCGCCACGCGTCCCGGCGAGGCCCGGTGAGTGACAAGCTTCCGGACGCGACAAGACAACGACCGCGGCAAGGCGCTTGCCGCGGCAAACTACCACTCTGTACCCGCGCTCCAGCACATCCACCAACGTGTCGTCCTGGGACCTTTCCAGGCGCGCGTGGCAAGAGGCTGTGCGGCCAGCGGTGCGTGGTGGCAAGCGATGCTGACAAGATTGCCATCGTGGCAAGCGGTGGCGTCCCTGACGGTCCCTTTTTGCACTATTTGGGCGACGTAGATGGGCATTTTATGCCTTTGTCCCCTGCCGTCAGGGTTAGGTATGATACACTATACAGGTAGTTGTACCAACCGCAATTCCTTTTCCATTTTTACCCTTGTCTACGTTGCCACCTGTCGGAGACCCCTTTAGCATATAAAAGGAGGCCCATGCGCAACGTAGAGGGGGGGAGGCAGAAAAACACTCACGCTCGGTCTCGTTAGCAACTAGTGTGTACTGTAGCACTCAGCGCTCCCGAGCAAGAACTCAATACATCCAGACATGCAGCAGTAGGAGTGTTATCTCTTCGGAGAGCTCCGAAGCTGGGTAAACTGCTCGTGTGCTTCGCCTCGATCCGCTCTTCGTGCGATCTTCGCCCCCCGTCGAACCGAAAGGGGCTCGGTCCACCGGTCCCATAGGTGTTCGTGGATCAGTTTCCCCGACATCTTTGGCGCGCCAGGTAGGGGGCGTCGAGGTTGTGTGAACCTGATCCGGTGTTCGCACGAGCTAGATCTTCATCTTCTTCATCGACATGCCACCGAAGAAGAAGGCTTCGGTGGCAGCTGTTCCGTCCACGTCGATCCCACCACCACCGGAGCAAACGGGTGGTGGGGTAGATGCCGGCGGAAGAACGGACATCGACGAGGGAGCTCACGGTGCTGCCAGGTCCAAGGACAAGGCTGCGCAGACCTCGGCGTCCGTACATGCACCGCGCCCATCTCAGGAGGCGCAGGACCGACAGTGTCATGGTATTCGCAGTGCCATACGTTTGTTGGACCAAGATCGAGCTGGTGGATGTTGGGGTGCTCAAGACCAGCATGCACGCCAACATGCTGGCGCGAGCGAGACACGGTCGCCTGGACGGGATACTGCTCCTTCTAACATAGTTAGACGTCCGAGCATATCCCGCTCCTCGCACCGTTCGCCACTGCCGCCCACCACTCCAGCAGAACCTTTGGCGCGAGCTCAACTGCTCCTGGATTACCCTCCAACAGCAGACAAGATCGATCAATGGAGGGCCACCATTCAGAGTCTCATAGGCTTCACCAACGGCGACACTCCACGGCAGCCGAGTACATCGCTGCCGCGGCAGGACTTCCAGGCACAAGCCGATGGCGACGAAACCGGTGGGGGTGCAACCACCATGCACTCTCCACCCCGAAGGCCAAGATCGCCGACTCGCCGGATCCACCTCGACAGCGACTCCACCGCATCATCAGATCCACGAGCTCGTCGCGATCAGCGCCAAGTTCTCCACGAACGACAGCAAGAAGATGCTCGAACTCGCATCGAGCGCCGAAGAGAAGCGCGGCGTCAATCGGACCAGCGCGCTGGGCCCTTTGTCGACATGCATGCACCAGGGGAACCAGGCGACTTGCCGTACGCGGTAGGTTGCCCTGCGTTCACTCGTGAGCTGCAGCAAGTCCAGTGGCCCAGCACGAAGAATTTCAAGCCAGACGTACCAGAGAAGTACGACGGCAAGTCGCATCCGTCGAAGTTCCTCAGCATCTACACCATCGCGGTGCAAGCTGCCGGGGGGCGGGACGACAAGATCCTGGCCAACTACTTCCCGCTGGTGCTCAAGCCCAATGTCAGATCCTGGCTCATGCACTTGCCGGACAACTCCGTATCCTCCTGGGCAGACCTATGCCATCAGTTTGTCGGCGCCTTTACAGGCGGCCACAAGCCTCATGGCCAAGAGAGCGACCTTCATCTGCTCGCCCAGAAGGAAGGCGAGCCCCTGCGCAAGTACATTCAGAGATTCAGCCGCGTACAGCACAACATCCCAGATGTCCACCCTGCCGCGGTAATCAGCGCATTCCATCAGAACATGCAAAACCGCAGGATGCGAGAGGAGATGGCGATGTGCAAGATCAGAGACGTTAGTGAGCTATATGTCCTGGCCGACAAGTGTGCACGTGCTGAGGAAGGGAGGAAACTCCCCGGAGAGAATACAGAAGCAGGAGGATCTGATAGTGAGGAGGCTGCCCCGGCAAAGAAAAACCGGCGGCAGAACAACAGGAAGAAGAAAGGCAAAGATGCACTAGTCGTTGAGCAGTCCGGCAACGGAGGTGGCGCAAAGAAAGCCAAAGCTGGTAGCTCCGGCCAGGATATTGCCGCAGGCACCGACTACCAGGCTGTGGCGGTCGCTGACAAGCAGGACGGCACCAATAAGTAGTACTGCAAGATCCACCGCACCAAGGGCCATGACCTTTAGAGCTGCAAGAAGGTCGAGAAGCTTGTCGAGCAGCAAAAGGCTGAATACGAGCGACGCGACAAGGAGAAGGCCCAGGAAGGTGCTGGAGGAGCCGGCAAGAAATGCCCCGACCGAGGAGGACGCCGCGGCAAGGCCAAGCAGCGGCAAGGAGACAGACCTCCCCGCGGCCACGACAAGGAGATGAAGATGACGATGACGATGAAGATATGGATGATGACGAGACCGATGAGCAGGAGTTCCAGAAAGCCACAGAGGTCCTGTGCGTTGACAGCGGTGCTTCTCTGCATACTTCACACCGCCAGCTCAAGCAGTGGGTGCGGGAAGTCAATGCGGCAGAACCACCCGTCAAGTCACGCAAGCCTCTGAAATGGTCCAGCACGCCTGTCATCTTTGATATTGAGGACCACCCTGATCGCATAACTGTGGTCGGGTGCTTGCCGATGTTGGTTTCACCAACTATCCGCAACCTCAAGGTCACTAAGATGCTAGTTGACGGCGGGGCCGGCTTGAACCTGATCTCCTCCGCGGTACTCCAGAAACTCCAGATCCCTGATGGCGAGCTCGAAGAGACCGGCACATTCCAAGGAATCAATACGGGGAGGAGCAAGCCGAAGGGAAAGATCACGTTGCCGGTGACATTTGGTAGCGAGTTGAACTTCAGAACTGCGAAGAAGAAGACCAAGTACGGCAAGAGTTCTGATGCCCACTCCGGCAAGCGCACCTCTTCGCAGTGCTGCGCTACCGTCGAGGACGCACCATCGAGCTCCACCGGCAAGTGTAAGAAGACAATGGCAGCTCCACCGGAGACCAAGAAGGTGTCCGCCAAGGAGGATGGCACTGGTGGTACTTTCACCATCAGTGACACTCTCGACCCTAAATAGGAAAGCGCTCGTTGCTTTCCTGCGGGCGAACGTCGACGTATTTGCGTGGCAACCGTCTGACATCCCCGGTGTTCCCTGGAAAGTAATCGAGCACCATCTTGCCGTCTGTCCTCATGCGCGGCCCGTCAAGCAGGAAGTCAGGAAGCAGGCAGTGGAGCGCCAAGAATTCATCGCAGAAGAAATCAAGAAATTGGAAGCAGCAGGCCTTGTCAGAGGAGTGCTCCATCCTACGTGGTTGGCCAACCCTGTAGTCGTGCGCAAGGCAAACGGGAAATGGAGGCTTTGTATCGACTTTACCGATGTTAATAAAGCTTGTCCCAAAGACCCATTTCCCTTGCCGCGCATCGACCAGATTGTTGACTCCACGGCCGGATGTGACTTGCTTTCATTTCTTGATGCATACTCAGGATACCATCAGATCTTCATGGCAGAAGAGGATGAGGAGAAGACCGCATTCATCACTCCATGTGGCACATACTGTTTCGTACGGATGCCTTTCGGTTTAAAGAATGCTGGTTCAACATTTGCAACGGTAGTCCATGACGCTTTTGAGCCGCAAATACACAGAAATGTGGAAGCCTACATGGATGACATAGTGGTCAAGAGCAAGGACAAGGCGACTCTGATTCAAGATTTAGACGAAACCTTTACAAATCTGCGCAAGATCAACCTCAAGCTTAACCCCGAGAAGTGTGTGTTTGGAGTCCCCTCCGGCAAGCTTCTCGGGTTCTTCGTGTCTCAGCGGGGAATTGAAGCCAATCCCGACAAGATCAAGGCCATTGAGCAGATTGAAGCACCAAAGCGCGTCAAGGATGTACGAAGACTTGCTGGTTGCGTAGCTGCTCTCAGCAGGTTTATCTCTAGGTCTGCTGAGCGCGCCCTGCCATTTTTCAAAATATTGAAAAAGGCAGGTCCAATGAAATGGACTCCGGAAGCGGAGGCTGCACTGCAGGACTTAAAGAGATACCTGTCCTCCACTCCAACACTTGTCGCACCTAAGCCACAAGAGAAGTTGCTGCTATATATTGCGGCAACCAATCAAGTGGTTAGTGCTGCGTTAGTAGCGGAGAGGGAGGCGGATGATGAGCCAGCAACCACGGCAGATGCATCCAGCGACAAGCAGGGGACTTCACCGGCAAGCTCTGGTCCCGACAAAGATGGATCTGTGCAGGCGCGTGAGAAGATGCAGAAAAGAATGGTGCAGCGCCTAGTTTACTTTGTCAGTTCCGTTCTGCAGGGGGCTAGGTCAAGGTACTCTAGTGTGTAGAAATTGCTTTTTGGCCTTCTCATGGCCTCGAGAAAGCTACGCCATTACTTCCAAGCACATGAGATCACAGTCGTCACTCGTTTTCCGCTGAAAAGGATACTGCAAAATCCAGAAGCAACAGGCAGGATTGTCGAGTGGGCACTGGAACTGTCAAGCTTTGGCCTCAAGTTTGAGAGCACTTCAACTATCCAAAGCAGAGCATTGGCGGAGTTCATAGCAGAATGGACGCCAAGACAAGATGAAGAAATTCTAGAAACGAGCATCCCCGTCAAGGAAGCAAGCAAAGAGTGGCTGATGTACTTTGATGGTGCCTTCTCGCTGCAAGGCGCCGGTGCGGGCGTGCTACTTGTTGCACCCACCAGAGAGCACCTCAAGTACGTAGTCCAGATGCACTTTCCCAAGGAGCAAGCAACGAACAATACCGCAGAGTATGAAGGTTTGCTTGCCGGTCTCAGGATCGCAGCAGACCTTGGGATCAAGAAGCTCATTTTCAGGGGTGACTCACAGCTTGTCGTCCGCCAAGTGAACAAGAATTATCAGAGTCCGTTGATGGAAGCTTACGTTGATGAAGTGAGAAAGCTAGAAGAGCACTTTTACGGCCTATAGATGGAACATGTTCCAAGAGCTCAGAACGACATTGCCGATGGCCTGTCGAAGTGCGCCGCACTTAAGTTACCTGTGGAACCAGGGATCTTTGTGCTCAAACTGACTCAACCGTCTGTAACGCCATCAACTGGACAGAGCAAGAAGAGGAAGTTGATTTCTGGTGACTATTTTCCGGCAGAGCTTCCCGAAGCCACCGCCAAGAAGGTCCTCAAGATTAACACCAAGGGTGCTGAGGAGCAGTCTGCTCCGGCAAGCCCTAGGGTTTGTTCCGTTGAAGCAGACGCTCCCGACAAGTTTTGCTCCGGCAAGCTTGCCAGGGAACGTCAAGCTCCGGCTGAGCCGCAGGTTCTCGCCGTAGAAGCGGATGTTCCCGCAGCAGCAGATGTGCCTTTGGTCCTTGTTGTCGAGCCGCAAGCTCCAGCATGGGCACAGTAGATTGACCGTTTCCTTCAGACAGGAGAACTTCCCGAAGAGCAAGAAGAAGCAGAAAGAGTAGCCCGGCAGTCAAGTATGTACCAGTTCGTCGACAACACACTGTACAGAAGAAGACTCAACAACGTGAAATTGAAGTGTATTCACCGGGAAGACGGACAAAAGCTATTGGCAGAGATACATGGAGGCATATGTGGTCACCACATTGGCGCAAGAGCACTTGCCAGCAAAGCGTTCCGGCAAGGTTTCTTTTGGTCGACAGCCCTCCAGGATGCAACTGCACAAGTAACCAAGTGTGAAGCGTGCCAGTTCCATTCCAAGCAGATACACCAGCCAGCTCAAGCTCTCCAGACGATCCCTTTATCCTGGCCATTTTCGGTCTGGGGGCTCGACATCCTCGGCCCCTTTCCCAGAGCTGTCGGGGGCTTTGAGTACTTGTACGTTGCAATCGACAAGTTCACAAAGTGGCCGGAAGTGGAAGCAGTGAGGAAGGTGACAGCACAGTCAGCAGTCAAGTTCTTCAGGTCGATTGTTTGCCGCTTCGGGATCCCTAACAGGATCATCACCAACAACGGCACGCAATTCACGAGCCGCACCTTCATGCAGTACGTCCAAGATCTTGGCGCCAAGGTCTGCTTCGCTTCTGTTGCTCATCCGAGAAGTAACGGTCAAGCGGAGAGGGCGAATGCTGAAGTGCTGCGCGGGCTCAAGACCAGGACTTTCGACAGGCTGCGCAAGTGCGGAAAGAACTGGATTGAGGAGCTACCGGTGGTTCTTTGGTCGATCAGGACGACGCCAAATCGAGCCACTGGCCAGACACCTTTCGCTCTAGTCTATGGAGCAGAGGCAGTTCTCCCCACGGAACTCGTATACGGTTCACCTCGAGTGCTCGCTTATGATGAGCTTGAGCAAGAGCAGTTGCGACAAGATGACGCGCTGCTCCTTGAGGAGGACCGTCTTCAGGCCGCTGTACGAGCTGCTCGATACCAGCAAGCTTTGCACCGCTACCATAGCCGCAAAGTTAATGCCAGAAGTCTCGAGGATGGCGACCTTGTTCTTCGGCGCGTTCAGTCCGCCAAGAATTCCAACAAGTTGACGCCAAACTGGGAAGGCCCTTACCGGGTGAAACGAGTCACTAGGCCTGGCGCTGTCCACCTTGAGACCGGAGATGGCATTCCGGTGAGCAACTCCTGGAACATTGAGCATCTTCGTAAGTTTTACCCGTAAGGCACGGTTGCCGGAACCTGTTCTGGCAACCACCTTTTGTACAAGTCTTGCTGATGTTGCATGTAATCCTTTGTACGAAGCCGGGCGCAGACCCCGTGCATAAGTAAAGCTCATGTGCTCCGCACATCTTGTCAATTTCATGCTTTCTACTTTTATTTGCATGCGTTATCTGACACTTTGTGCAGCGCCTACCCCCGGTAAGCAATAACGAGCCGTAAGGCTCCATATCTTTATTTTCTCTTCTTTCTCTTTCTCAAAGAAAGGAAGGTTCCCTCGCCCACAAGTTTGCCGGGGGGAAAGGAGAAGATAATGGTGTGGACCAAGCATCGTTCGAGGAAGTTTCGCCTTACTGGGAAGCAAACGACAGAAAAGCTAAGTTGCTAAAGTTTGGGCAATCAGTTTTAAATTTTTTTAAGTTATCTTCCTCGAACAACCGTGCTTTGTATGGAAAACCTGTGCGCGGAGGAACCAAGTCGTAGCTAGTTGCGCCCTTACTTTGTTTCGAGTCCGCTCAACAACTTAAGTGAGCTGCGACTAGTTGCGACAAGGTTTCTTGTCGGTAGCGGCACCGCCAGCAGGCTGCTGACGTCCCGCACTCAGCGCTCGCGGCTAAGGTGCCTGCGCCGACAAGTTCCCTAAAAGCATAGGGCAAAAACATACAAAGGAAGGAATCAAGTAAAGGAAATAACATAGCAATCGCTACCCAAAATAAAGTCATATTACAAGATAGCTTGTCGCAGCTCTAACAGATTGTTCTCATAACATGACCAGCAGCGACAAGAAAAAGAGAAAACGGGCGGCCTAATCTACGCGATCGCCCTCAACCCTCTTGATCCCGCTCACCTTGTCCACAATGGGTGCGACAAGGGTCTTGAGCGCTTCCAGATCAGCATCCGGCGGCAAGGTCCTGAGGACGTTGGTGAGGTTGAGGCCTGGGTTGCGGAAGGCCACCTTCACCAGCACCTTTTGAAGAGCTCCCGCGCAGATCTTGCGCGACTCGTCGGCCAGCTGCTTTGGGATCTTCTCCCGGAGTCGCTGGAGGGCCGTCGCCACGCCTTTGAAGAACAAGCTGAGCTTGGCGCTGGGTTGGAGGTGCTCATCGGAGGAATACCGGAGATCCTCCATCCCCAGCTGCGCCAGCTCCCTGTCGATGGCTGCGGCAACATCCACAAGACCCTCGGTCCAGTGCTCCACATTCTCCCTAAAAGTGTCCTGGGCGGCAGCAGCACTCGCCAGCAGCGCCTCGTCGGCCTTGATCTTCTCCTTCAAGGCCACCTCCTGCTCCCTGGCGCCGTCCAGCGTCTTGGTCAAAGTAGTCAGCTTCAACGCAAGATCTGTGTTGGAGTCCTTGGCGGCGCTAAGCTCCTTGCTCCTCTCAGCGAGACGACCCTGTAGCTCGCCATGGGTGTAGGCGTCCTTCTCGCGCTCACGCTTGAGCGTAGCAAGCTCCTCGCCGCTCACCTTGAGATCGGCCTCCAGCTGCGCCACCTTCGTCTCCAGCTCCTTCTTGGCGGCCTCGGCAGCTGCGACAGCATCCTCTGCTTCCTTGAGAGCCTCGCCGAATGTTTGCTCGCGTGCGGCAAGATCCTCCTCGTGGCTGTCAAGGTTAACCTTCCGCTGCGCCAACTCGCCTTCCTGCGCAGACAGCTTCTCGGCAGCAAGCCGCTGTTGCTCTTCAACTTCTGCCTTCTCGAGGAGGAAGGCTTTCCGCTCCTCGGCGAGTTGCTCCCGCTCCTTTGCCAGGGACCGGAGAGCTTCCTGGTTGAGGCCCCGAAGCTCCTCCGCGCGCTTCTTGATGTCCACTCCCGCCTTCGCGACAAGCGCTTCTCGGGATACCAGCTTGGCCTGTCGGGCGCGGTAGAGCGACAACAGCTTCCGCAACAGCTGCTCCTCCTCAGGCTCGCCGCTGCTACTGCTCGGCGCGTCGACCAGCGTCAGCCCAGCGGAGGCGAGCAACTCTTCATCAAAGATTTCTCCTTCGATCGGCGCCATGGAGCTCAACGTCCAGGGGATCTTGATGAAGACGCCATCGCCGACCTTCAAATAGGCGCCGGGCTGGGGCTCTTCGGAGCCTGATGCCGCAGCAGCGGCGGAGGGATCGGCGGTTGGCGTAGCGCCTGACGCTCCTATGGCCTCGGAGCCGTCAGTGCGATCGCCGGACCCCTCGCCAGCTTCTGCGGCGACATCTTTGGCGGCCTCTTCGCCGGCGGGATCATCAGCGCCGGCCTCTTCTTCGGTGGCAGCGGTGTCGTCGGTATTGCCGCGCGCGTTCTCATCGCTGGCGACCTCGGTTTCCATCGGCTCCGTGGCAGATGGATCTGACGACCGGAAAAGGGAGAAAAGTCAAGCAAATATTCAAAAACAAAATCAGAAGAAGAAGAACCCAAGGGAAGTTTTCAAGCAAGAGGATTACCTGTACTAGGATCTATAGTCGTGGTCTCCGCCACCGGGGGGTCGCTGGTGCTGTCCCTTGCCGGAGAACTGTCCCTTGCCGGAGACTTCTCCCTTACCAGAAAATTCTCCCTTGCCGGAGAACGCTCCCTTGCCGAGGAATCCTCCCTTGGCGGTGTAGTCGAAGCAGATGGCATGTCGGGAGCGGCTTACGGGCACTCCTGGTGAGACTGCTCTGCTCCTATGCAAACCAATAATCAGATGTTAGCAAAGAAAGAGCACCCATGCGCGCCTAACGGCAGGAAGTAAACCATATACTTACGCTGGGGGCTGCGCTGGGGGCTGCTTTGGGGAATAGTTGCCGGGTTCGGCAAGGTGGTCTCGGACACACCCCCTGCTGTCGCGGTGGGTTCGTCCTCGATGACAATCACCGGGACCTTGGCTCTCTTCGCCGCTCTCTGGGCCAGAGTCCTGAAAAGGAATGGGTTCGGAGTAAAGCAAATCAGATACAAGACAAAACAGCAAGAATTGAAGAACTACAAGTACAACAAAGAATCTTACTCTTCTTCTTCCTCGTCGGAGCTGAGCGCGGAGAGGTCGAAGTCCGGCCCACCTTCAGCGCGACGAGGCGGAAGAGTAGGTTCCCTTAGCCGCTTGGCGGGAGCAGAAGCGGTGGTCCAGGAGGGCCCCGCTCCAGTTGCTGTAGCGGCATGAGGTGCTCCCGCGGCAACAGTGCTTGCCACGGTGGAGCGCATCGCGCGGCGCAGCGGCTGTTGACCCGTCTGCCGCCCCGCTACGTCCACGGCCTTGCGGGGACGCCTTCTTGGTGGAGCTGGGGGCTCCGCTTGCAGCAAGCTGTCTGAAGGTGGGAAAGAGGAGGAGTCGATCTTCAACGAGTCGCTCGCGCCCTCAGCGGGCTCGCTCGACTCAGCTTCAGGACCGACAAGCTCTCCCTCGCCGGCAAGCTCCTCTCGCTCGGCAAGGCTTGCCGCCTCTGCTGCCTCTGCCTCCTCCACGGTGAATCCAAACTCGCCCGCGGCAGCTGCTGCCGCCGCCTCTTCCAGCCTAGTGGCGATGCGCTGCATCTCCGCATCGGTGGTGTCGCGAGTAAGGCTCTTCTGTTCATCGGAGCGGACCGGCACTTCTACCAAGCCGTCAAAGAACTGCACGACGTCATCTGCAGGCTCTTGCCAAGTTGGGACAATTCCATGCAAATCGCACAGCGGCATCATTGCACGGATGCGGTTGAGCGAGGAGTTGTTGCACAGCGGAACGACACCCCTCGCCAACATGAACGTTTTGGGATGTTGAGGATCGCGCTTGAACAGTTCCAGGAGCATCGCGTCCAGTTCCAGGATAGTGAAGTTGAAGTTGAGGCCCGGGCGCAGCGTCATGATATCCGCCGCATTCTGGAACTCCCAGGCGGGTCTCCTCCTCTCCTGCAGGGGGGCGATGCGGCGGCGAAGAAAATCTGCGCCAACGGCGCCTACGGTGAGCCCGGCAAGCCTGAGGCGTAGGATCCAGGTGACGGCAATCTTCAGCATATCGTCTTCCGGGGCCACGTTGCTCCAATCGTTGCCGCGCGCTACTGGGGCTTGGCGCTGGGCAGTAAATGGCTGCGGGTTCTCCTCGACAATCCAGCACCAGTCTGCTCTCCATTCTTCCCACTTGCTGTGGAGCTCTCCCTCCAGATAAGCTTCCTTCTTGCCAGTTCTCGAGATCCAGGCGATTCTGCCGGATAAAGGCTCCCCTCTCTCAACTCGGGGCATAAAGAAGTGGCGAAAAAGAGCTACATTTGGATAGACTCATCTCTGCGAAAACTGCCATGGTCAGAACGGCGTTGGGGGTGAAGTCAAGGAGGCGGAACCCGTAGGTGTTCATAATGTCACAGAAAAACTCAGAGAAAGGCAGGCAGAGCCCGCAGTAGAAGAACAACACGAAGAAGGGATATCCATTCGGAGCCAGTTCCGAAGCGGCAGCTGAGAGTACCTTCGTGCGCGGATGCGCTCGCGTCTCCGTTGACCAAAAGAGGTAGTAATACTCCCTCAGCTCCTTCCCGGCGAGCTGAGGGGGGAAGATTGCCCGCTCCTTTCGCAGCGCCACGAGCCGCTGCGCCTCGGCCGACTTCACAACCTTCCCGGCTTTCAGAGCCATGGCGGAGGTGGTGAGAGAGATCGACGGCGTTGGTGGTGCCAGTGGCGATGGGGGGCGGAGCGCTGCTCTCTTTCAGCTTTGGGAAGAAGGGGGGAGCGGCGGAGATTTTTGAGATTGGAATAGCAACCGGCGAGATGGGCGAACTGCCCCTGTTTCCCCTGCTTATAAAGAGGGAGGGGGCAGACGTTCCGTCTTTCTGAATAAAGAAACCACCCATGATCTCTCCCACGACGCCGCATTCGACGCGTGCCGTTCGGGGAGGGCGCGGTGGATACAGAGTGAGATACGGCGTAACCCAGGCCGCGCGTGCCCGTGCCCTGTTTTGGGCCTGGCCCACACAATGTTGATATCTGTAACATGTCCTCATGGTTACTTGAATTCTCCTGATGCATGTCTTACAAGTTGTTGAACATGTCATTGCACTCAAAACTAGCTTTCTGCAAAAGTTTACCTATATCATGTATTATTACATCTTGGACCAAAACATGGGTTGCTTGCGAGTACATTCAAAGTAGTCATTGGCTTGCCACTGGTTATTTTATTGGCCAGGCATGAAAGAACAAGATGTAATGAAGAGTACCTTGGTGACGAACATGCGAGCTAGGATGCTTCCCAGTCAGAATGCCTGTAGGGTTAAGGCAGATGGCATGGGTCGAAGTTGTTATTGAAGATTTCCGCTGCGATGAAACACTCAAGACTTGACCATAATGGTCCTACTTGTGTAAAATGGTATGTATGGATGTAAGACTCTTGTTATTCAGCTTCTGTGTGTTCAGTGAGCATTGATCTCTGGGATCACTGTACACGTGCATTCGGTGATCTCGACTTATGAGTCAGGGTCCCCACAGAGCTGGTATCAGAGCCATCCTGACTGTAGGAAGCCTTAGTTAGCATGGTCATTAGTTAGGATAAAACTATTTCCGAAACAACTACTAGTTTTCAAAACTATCTATACTTCTCTTCCCTTCTTAGTTTTTCGAAAACTAAGGTATACTTCCCTTATTAATCTCTTCCCCTTCAAAAACCTTAGGTCGCTAGAACCCTTATGCCCTGACCACTGGATTCCTTGAAATCCTCGTGGATAATCTAGAAGGAAGATGCCTTGCCAGACGTTCACCCACATCTCCTGAACACAAGATTGGCGACATCACAACAAGACGATACCAACAGAAGATACATCCTCAAGGAATGAGGACCTGAAGACCCAGGAGATGGTGACACCCTTGACACTGCCCCAAGATAATGCAACCTTAGCCTACGATGATCAGGGCATAGGATATGCAAGATCATGATATACATCGCTAATAGAGTAACCCTGTCACTACCGTTGTTGTATCGGCAACCACTGGTGAATGAGAACCTAGCCATTTGGTCCGCCTCACTATAGTGAGCAGGAAAATGGTTCCCTTCGTCCCCCGCTCTTGGTATCGATGTTGTCATCAACGTAGCTGATAGGTTGGACCTCTATTATGCCTAGTTAATGTCATTGCATAAATGATTGCTTACCCGAAACCCTTGACGCCTTAAAAGGCAAAAGGGATCGTCATGATTAAGAAGACAACAGAAGACCGAGTCAATGCCAGCTACGAGGAGCCACCTTCACCCCATCACTTCAACAGGCGAGAAGTTGTTGGAGAATCTTCAGGCTCAACCCGGATTGCTTCATCGAACAACTACGAGAGACGTAGCAACACCTGAGGAAAACTCAGAAGACTGCATGAGGCACAAGGCACGACTATTGAGTCCGAGAACCCCTAGGGTAGAATGAGTCGTGTACCCCCTATGCACAGTCGATTCCGTATGATAGTTCGAATAGTACCATGATTGTGTGTTGCTTGTTTTTATTTGTTTGTGTTTTGATATAGGTCACACTTTTGCCCTAGGCGACAAGTATGCGACTATATCACCTTCCTCACCTTGTTTCTTTTGTTTGGCCCTCTTTGCACTTGTTTGTTTGCACCTGCACTATAGAACCCCCTTTAGGCGTCCCCCTCCTCTATGCTACTTTTCCCTCTCATCTCTCTCTCCTTAAGTGAAGATCGGCGAGACAAGGTACACCAAGGATTCTACTTCGACAACAAACAAGCACTGAAGACTTTTGCTACAACCTCCTCGACCAAGTACAACCCCGTATGTTTACACCTCAAGACTAGAACCCTATCCCTAGACCCTACAGGACTTCACGAGATACCCAGCTCGAATCCTTAACCATGAGCTTAACCTACGGAATCACAAGAGAACAAGTTAAGCTACAGTAAGCCTTGCTTATCACTGGGTTCATTATGGGACTAATGGGCATAGTGAACGAGCACACTATCTTCCTAAGATAGCACCAGAACTGACGATGCCATAGGGAAGACCAATTTAAGGGTATAGGAACAGAGGACAAATGACTTGGTGAGTTTATATCAATGACTTTGAGGGATTATCTGAGACTCTTTGGTGGATTATAAGGCTACCATGTTGGTAGATGAACTTGGTGGGATCAAGATTATTGAGTAGCATAGCTTTCATTACCCCTGAGTAAATTGGATTTATAGGACAATTATGATCGCAAGTTGAAACTCCTGTAAGTGCAAGGATTTGACTTGATCAGATGATATTGATAGGAGACAGTTGATATTACGTAAATGACTTGGGGGAACATGTAGGAATTCTCATTGGACAAGAGATTTGGATTTAAGTAGGTGATTCTAGTTGAATATAGATGCTGAGTATGTCTACATGGTTCGGAGTAAATTGGATTTAGACCGATGATCTCGATCATGATACCAAGTTACTCGGTGGATGATAAACTAGGAGATTGGACTAATTGTCAGAGTTTATTTAGGCATCTTTGTGAGCTTGACCTTGGAGTATTACTAGATCATAATAACGGGAATTGGTGGACTGACTATAGTAAGGCAGCCCTTTCAAGTATTGGGGATTATAAGGACTTTAGGAGATCATGTGGAACACCAGCATAGGCATTGGATTTGTAGAATTAATGGATTGAGTAGTGATTGATGGAAGTTAATGGGCTGCTAGAGTTGACTCATAGGAAGGAAACAAGATCTTGGAGTGGCATATGACGTGTTTCCTTAGGGTAGAGATGCACTATCTTGGACCTTGGAAGGATAGGCTGAGCACTTGGATTGTCACGTTCAAGCTTAGCAGCTTGTATGCTCTACCCATGGATTTTTAGGGGTAGCCACACACATGAGTTTGGGGATCGTAGACATATACGATTTTGTTAGACCTCCTCTTGGGAGTCATGAGGATATGAATAGCATGAGTGATGATTGGAGTTGACCTATACGAATGATGCTTTCAATAGTATAAGGTGATCTGTTTGAAGGACTAAGTAGAACAATTGGCATCTCAGAAACTGTGCTTAAGGATAAGATGATAAACGTTCACCCGCACACTAGAATCCTTAAAACTCTTAAGCCCCACCAAGCCACAACATGGTCGGATCCCGACCTTGGGATTTGGCTCCAGATTGATAGGACCTTGGCCAATGCTCAACCGTGACAACCACCAATACCCCCATCCTACTTTATGACCTCATGAACAAAGTCTTCATGGAGTACTTGGACAAGTTGGTTGTCATCTTTATTTTGGTAACATACTTGTCTACCCGAAGACGAAAGAAGAATCGTTGAGCTGGTCAAGGAACATCTGAAGACCATCATGTCTAGGAGGAAGAACTACACCAACCACCCTCGTCAAGAAGTAAACCTCCGCATCGAAGACCAGGTGTGTCTGCAAGCCACTTCTCTCTCAAGAGAACCAAGCATTTTCATGGCAAGTGAAGCTCACACCAAGATTTACCGGCCCTTCCAAGATCACTTCAAGACAAAGAGTAGACATCTATCAGCTGGAGTCACCACCCGAGTTACCCACTGTGCACAACGTTTTCCACATGACACAACCACGGAAGTGTTTCCAACTTCCTAGCTAGCTCGAGCACTAATAAGGACATTGACCACCGAGCCATCGACCCCTAGCCCAATCTAACCTACCGCAAGCTACCCATTAGTAACCTGGATCAAGAAGAGTGTCATACACGAAGCCACACCATCAAGTACTTCAAGCTCAATGGAGCACTACACGGAAGTAGAAGCAACATGAGGACTTGAAGACTACCCCGGATCCAGATTTCATATTCCTTTCCACGCCTAGTTTGGGAATCTCGGGGACGAGATTCTTGTAAGGGGGGTAGGTCTGTCACACCCTGATTTTCATGCCACAACACTTAAGTCAATAAATCATGCTAAAATGTGGTCTGACAAAAACTTTTGAGTGTCTTATCTTTGCTTTGATTGAACGTTTGACTACTGTTTGCAAGTGCTCTAAAAATCAAATAAATTCTCCAACCGTTATACTCCTTACCCTTGATCCAAAAACCTTGACCAATGATCATGCCATGTGTATAGGACATAAAAATAATTTCTTACAAAAATAATTTGGCCAAATAGTATTTTCAAAAAGTAGTTTTCCAAAAATCCCTGAATTGAGATTTGCACTGCAATTACTTGATTTGGGGTGTGCAAAATATTTCAAAAGGTATATTTGAAACCTATTAGATGCAGGACTCCCATAAACCACAAAAATATAATTTTAAAAGTTATTTTCCTATTTTTATTTAAAAGCTTTTTCTTAAGGCAAGAAATGGTCTTTAATAGGGAAAAATTATTTTATTGTTTTAAAAATATTTGATAAAAATCAGGGAAACTCAGTGGGCATATATTTCCCATATATAAGAGTTTCAACACATGTTCATGTTCAAAATATTGGTCAAATCCCTCAAAAACCCTTTCTGGATATTTCAAGCTTTTGAAATATTTACAAAGGAAATATTCTCCAAAAATTCCAAGAAAATTCTAGCATGTCACATATGACATGTTGGATGATCTGGACAAGTATCATGTCATAGAGAATAGCATAACATCATCAAATCCCCTCAAAACCATTTCCGTCCATTTTGAAGTTTGAGCAACTCTACATTGCCAAACATTTCCAAATGTTCTCAAACCTTGTGAACATGCTCAAATGTTCTAATTATTCATCTAGACCAAGTGGCACAAGTTGGAGAACAAGTTATATTGATCAAAGTGCCCCAAAACCCTCTCTGACCAGAATCAAATTTGAACAAGTTTGTACTACCAACTTTCTCTCCTTGACCACAACTTTTGTGAGCATGTTCACATGACCAAATTAGGCCATTACACCAAGTGGTGCATCAAGGAGAAGTGATTTGCTCAACTAGATCTACACAAGTTCATTTCTGCTAATTTCTAGGGTTTACAAAAGTTGCATTGGCAACTTCGCCCAAATAAGCTCCAAATTGGTGGAAGGCCCTAGTTATATGTGCCATTTCACCCTGTGGAGTCTCATGGCAAATGGAGATCATCTACTTGCCCAAACTAGCATCAGACACCTTCTGCATTTTAACTAAAAACCCTGTTTGGGCCTCTTCCACTAATCCAAATGAGTTCTCCTCTTTACCACACCTCCTCCTAACCTCCCTCTACCTCTGGCATTCAGCTCAAGTCGATGCTTATTGATCAAGGGGATGGAACCACCAATTTTCTATTCTGGACAGCCCCATTTCCACTCTTCTCCTTCCTCTCTCTTCACCCACTGGCCACCCAAAGCATCCAAGGCCAAGATCCCTTCCTTAGCAACCCCCCCAAATGCTACTGGACATGCAAGGGCGCGCCCACAAGCATAGAAAATGGCCTGGACAGCCATATGGGCGCTCTGGAGCACGCTACAGTGCGCTCCCGCACTGTAGCCGCCCCCTGCCAACCGCCTCCAGCCATCTCGGGCCTCCCCAGCGTGTCTCACGAGGCCGCCTCGGTGTCTGGGACACGGCAAGCTGCCGGCCCCCTCCTAAAACTCTCTCCTCTCCCCTCCACGACCTCACCCGAGTGCGCCGTACGCCGCATCCATGATGCACCACGCCCCCCCCCTATATAGAGCCTCCCCCCGGGCACTCCCTCGACTCTTCTGGATCCCTCTCTCTCCCATGCACCTCCCAGACAACATCCCTCTACCCCTAGTGCTCTCCTGCCCTCTCCATGGCCGGAGTGCCGCTGCCGACCGCCGCTCGGATTCGGGCACCACGGCCCCTCTCTCTTCTCCCTACCCACTCCAGTACTCCCTCACCACTACGAAGCCCCCCATCGCCTCCATTCTTCCCCGGGACGCCCCTGCGCTCGAAGACGGCAATGGCCGATGCCATCTCCACCGCGGGCAAAGGCCCGCTCCTCTCTGAGGAAGTTGGCGCCCGTAGTGTGGCCTCCCGGATGTGGAACGTTTCCCCGAGCACTCCGGTGGCTGGATCACCGGAAACGGTGGCCGGTAGCGCCGGCAGTCGCCGCTGGCGTATCCCCTGCCTCGCCTCCTCTGCTTCGGGCGGGAGGTTGAGGACGACGCCATGACGCCCAGCAGGTCCCGCCTGTCAACGGCTTGGCACAGGGCCTGAGCCACTGACGGGTGGGCCTGCCATGTTTAAGTGGACACGGGTCCAGATCGGAGCCGCCTCCCGTGCGAGAAGGCTTAGTATCGGAGTACGCCTTCAACATCGCCTCCTACTCTCGCGTGGCCGAGCCAATGGGCCAGCCCAGTGCGCAGTGGCACTATATTGCGCTCAGCGCGCGCTTTAGGTATAACCTAATTCCTTTTCTTTCTCTTTTTCTGGTAGGTTTGTAAAATCCATAAACAATTCAAATCAAATCCAAATTTGATGATTCAAGTTTCTAGTAGCTCATAAAATTATGATCTATCTCATGGTGCAACTTGCACATTTTTCCAGGAACTTTTTCTTCACAAACATTTATCAAACCTTGTTTTTCCATGTCTGTGATTAACTTTAGAAAATCACAGAGAGCCCATTTTTGATCCAAATTCCATGATTCAAATTCCTAGATGCTTATAATTTCAAAACTTAGTATTTGAACATTTTTACTAATACTTTCTGTATCACCTGAAATAATGGTCTATTTCTTCATGTATAGCCAACTTTGCAAAATCATAGGATATTCATTTGAACTCCAAATCCAGAGAAACCAACTCCTAGGTGCTTCTAAAATCATTCTTTGTCAAATGGGTGCCTCTGATCATTTTTGAAAATAATGTTTCTGTACACTTCTTGCAAATCCATAAACCCCTTGATTCCATCATATCAAAATGTTCAGAGATATCCACTGATCCAATTCCAATGAACCACTCTGGTTATTTTTCATATAACCAGAGATAGCCTAGAAAAGTCCAACTCACATTTTTAGAGCACTTTTATTTTTGCCTTGTTGTGTTGCTTATTATGATTGTTTCCGACATTAGTTGATGAAGTAGACGGAGTACTTGGAGAAGGACCAGAAGACTTGAAGACTCCGAGGAACAGGTAAGCAGCCCTTTGACCATGTCTATGAAACCCTTTTTATGCATGTCATATAGCAGTTACATTGCTTGCATTGGAGACATGATACTGTGATAACCGCATGGGGTGGTTTGCCACTGTTATTTCCTCGTAGATACTTGCATTGTGCATGACCCTACCTTCATATGAGGGTTATGCCAGTGGGAGTAGATAGGATGCTAAATTAGTGCTACGCAAAAAGGGACGGCAATATGCATGGTGAAGGAGGCAAATTATTTTCAAAAGACTTTTCAAAAACCCCATCGGGTGCCACTTATTCCCGGGGGAGATGATGAGTTGGGTAGCCACTTGATGACGAAGTGGTGTACCGAGGCAAGTGTGTGTTGTTTTCAAAACGGATTGGTTTAAGTTGCGACCGTTATTCCAACCTTACATGCACAACCACTCTACCCTTATATGGGAAAGGGCATTATTGATTACCTAGGTCGATACTAACTTGGAGCCCGCATTATTAGTGACGGGGGAGAGTTGGTGCTATCTCTCGGGACGGGGTCGTGCCAGGTAGGGCGGCCATGACTGTCTTTACAGGGCACCCGATACACCGTTGTGTCCCCTCTCGGATGTTACGATCTCGAGTGAGTCTCGTATGATGTACATCGTGAGGATACAGAACAACGAGTGGACTCCTTGTTAGTGTCGTCTAGGGAAAGGTAGTGATCGGGTGCTTACCCCGGGTACTTGAGGTATCGCGGGTCGTGGATGACACGGAAGTTCCCCGGATCTTGTGGGTAAAGTGTGCAACCTCTGAAGAGTGTAAAACTATTCGAATAGCCGTGTCCACGGTCAAGGACAGTTGGGTAACCGCTCTTGGGCTATGTCCACATGTTTACAAATCGTGTGTGTGTTGATAAAACTACTTGGGTCATGTCAAGGGACTTGACATGATTGAGTTGGGTTGGTGCCCACTCTATTTATGTTGATATCTGTAACCTGTCCTCATGGTTACTTGAATTCTCCTAATGCATGTCTTACAAGTTGTTGAACATGTCATTGCACTCAAAACTAGCTTTCTGCAAAAGTTTACCTATATCATGTATTATTACATCTTGGACCAAAACGTGGGTTGCTTGCGAGTACATTCAAAGTACTCATTGGCTTGCCACTGGTTATTTTATTGGCCAGGCATGAAAGAACAAGATGTAATGAAGAGTACCTTGGTGACGAACATGCGAGCTAGGACGCTTCCCAGTCAGAATGCCTGTAGGGTTAAGGCAGATGGCATGGGTCCAAGTTGTTATTGAAGATTTCCGCTGCGATGAAACACTCAAGACTTGACCATAATGGTCCTACTTGTGTAAAACGATATGTATGGATGTAAGACTCTTGTTATTCAGCTTCTGTGTGTTCAGTGTACACGTGCATTCGGTGATCTCGACTTATGAGTCGGGGTCCCCACAACCCTAGAAGCTAGCCTATGATGATTATGATTGTAATTTTGATCGTCCTTCTAAGGACCAACCTCTCCGGTTTATATAGACACCAGAGAGGGCTAGGGTTCACACGGAGTCGGTTACAAGGAAGGAAATACAATATCCGGATTGCCAAGCTTGTCTTCCACGCAAAGGAGAGTCCCATCCGGACACGGGACGGAGTCTTGAGTCTTGTATCTTCACGCCCCAATAGTCCGGACGTAGTATAGAGTCCGGCCGTTCGAATACCCCCTAATCCAGGACTCCCTCGCTAGCCCCTGAACCAGGCTTCAATGACATGTAGTCCGGCGCGCAGTCTTGTCTTCGACATTGCAAGGTGGGTTCCATCTCTGAATACTCCAAAGTACCTGTTACGACGAATAATGTCCGTCTTCCCATCAATGTTGTATTCCTCGGCTTCAGCGCCTCCATAATGACCATCTCCACGTGTCGAGCGAATGCGAGGAGCCGAGGCATTTTTGCATTTGCCACCCCCGATCCTTCGGGCTAACCGTCTATTTGAAGAGATGGGGATTCTCAGATCCAAACCTCACTCTCCCCCTCGAGCAAGCATCCAACAGAGCGCTCCAGAAAAACCATTTGAACATGGCCGGTCGTCGCAGCTCTTCTGCTCGCTCTCCTCGCTCCAAGCCGGGGGACTGGGAAGAGTGTTCAGTTCCTCATAGCCGTTTGATAGAGTTACAAACCCAAGGGTTTCTCCCACCGGCGTTCATGGTCCCCGTCCAAGCCGGAATAGCCACCTATAATGGCGGGGAACAAGCGGAGGGACCTCCTAATGCATCTCCAGAGGAGCGAATATGCCTCACCCCGAATCTGCTAAGGGGTGTTGGGTTTCCGATCCACCCGTTCCTTCGCGGGCTCCTGGAGTTCTACGGCCTCCAGTTGCACAACTTTACCCCTGCCTCCGTACTACATATAGCAGGGTACGTTGCCCTTAGTGAGCTATTTCTAGGCTGCGAGGCTCACTTCGGGTTATGGAAGAAGCTATTCTGCCTTGTCCCCTGCAACCAGGGAGAATCCCTATGTCAAGTGGGCGGGGCCGAAGTATGGCGCATTGTCGAGACTGGATACCTATCCGGCACTCCCAAGAAGGCACCAAAGAACTGGCCTTCGGAGTGGTTTAACATTGATGACGTTCCCCTTCCGGATCCAGTCCGGACAGGTCTCCCCAAGTTCAGTGACGCCCCGCTAAGGGCACGTCTAAGCTGGCGCCCCCGGAGCCCCCAGGAGGCGGATACCAGGGAAATACACTTCCTGATGAGAAGGATAAAGTTACTGGCCAAATCCGGACTGATGATAGTCGAGGTTATGGCAATATGCATAATGCGGGGAGTGCAACCGCTTCAATATCGGGGGAAGCCCATGTGGCACTTCAATGGGGAAGATGATGCCACCCGCTGTGGCCGTAAGGGTCCGGACTCCGACACTGCTCTGGCAAGGATATTGTCCGATTTATACAAAGGAGAAGAGGAATAATTCCTTCACATTAAACCGTGGGATGAATTCTCCATGTACAACCCCCCAAACTGGGTAAGTCGTCATTCCTTTCCCTGCTTCACTTATTGTGGCGTTCTTCGCTAAGATCATCTGCCTTGATATTTCCGAGCAGGAACTAAGGAGGGCCGTAGAAGGAATCTCCAGCCCTTCCCCGCAGCCAGAGGACCCCGGAAGGGCCCTAGATCCGGGACTCGAAGAAGATCCGGATATTACCGTGGAGCTTGTCAATGGGATATTTTATCAGGAGAGCTGCGATGGCGCCTCAGTGGCTATTATTGCCGACTATCCCGGACTGCTACCTACGTCGTGTGTAAGCCAAGCCGAAAACCCTATCCTCTGAAGAGGACTCCTTTCTGACGTCATGCCTTACCCCTGAAGTGTCGTGTTTTTGCAGAGACGATGGTCGGAGTGCGGGGCCGAGCCCCTAGGGACCCGTCAGCCATGGGCGTCCGGATCGGACAGGCTCAAGAGGAAGGCGGTTAGGGTCGAAACGCCGCTACAGAGGTAAGCGAAAACCTGTCCTGCGATAATTGTATTTGCAGTATAACAACGCCCTTTGCGCCCCGGTAGGAAGAGGAGTAGTCGGACTATATCCGAGGATCCTGCCAATCGCGCCTCCACCAGCCGGATTCCAGAACCGGCTTCGAGAGCAGAGGCGGACGTGGGGCCGATGCCGCATAGTTCTCCGATAGAGGACGCGGATATGCTCTCTGCCACAAACTCCAAAGTAGAGAGCGCCATGAATCACCAGCACCGACGGGCCGTACTTCGCAACAACATCTTTTCCGAAGAGGCATTTAATGCTTTCAATTCGGGAGACGCATACATCCGAGCTGCTCAAGGCGGGCTTGCCCGAGCGACGGACTAGTATACCAAAGATATACGGGTAAGAAAATTTTGTAAGCATGTATAGCAGTAGCCCCTGAGACTTGAAACGGTTGGAACAACTGTTTTAAGGATCAATTTATGCACATGTCCTTGTAGATAAGAATGAGCAATTGTCTCGGGAGCTGGAGGAGTGCAAGGCCCAGCTGAGGGCCACGATTGCCAAGTTAGAGGAATCCCAGAAGGCCTCATCTGGTAACATTTGTCTCAATTGTACGAAGATGCACCAGTTAGTAAATGGCTGGTATGACAAGTCTAATAGAAAATTCTGCAGACAATCCCGGGGTGAATCCGAGGGCGTAAGAGATGACGAGTCGCATCTCAAAAGGCAGCTAAAGGCTGGCGAGCGTGTTCTTACGCAAGTTAGGCAGGAGAAGAACAATCTTCAAGATGCCAATGTCCGGCTGGACGTGGAATTAAAAGACATCCGCGCTCAGCTGGCGGACTCCGTGAAGGAGAACAAAAGGCTTCGACGCGACATTTATGGGAAGTGCCTAGATGAACTGTAGTATAGTTCGGCGAGGAAGTATATTGAAAGAACTTTGCTTGTAGGAATGTTAACAGGTTGCCCTGAGGAGGAGATGCCCTCATCTGCAGGCGATTTACTGCAAGACCTCTCACAACTGCACGAGCAAGCTCGGTAAGTGATGCAGGGTGTTGCTCAGGCCTTGTGGCCATCAAGCTTCCTGCCGAATGGCATGGGGGAGCTTGTGGATATGCTTCAAGGAGCACGACGGCGCTTCCGATTATGGAAGATATCAGCCTGCCGGCAAGGTGCAAGGGAAGCCTGGGCTATGGTGAAGACGCGCTACACCAAGCTGGACCCGAACCATATGGCCGAAGTCGGACCGGCGGGGCCAGATGGGCAAGAAATTCCCGTGAGTCTGGTATATGACCAGGTAGCGTTAACCACAAAGTATTATCAACAGGATTGTAAGCTAGATAGCCTGTTGGATGGTATAGAGGAGTAATATAGTCAGTCCAAGTGACTGTGTAATTCAATGGACATAAGTAGTCCCTAGCCGGATTAAAATCATTTGTCATGGCGGACCTTTTCGCTTCAGCCCCCGGATCCTACAGTCCGGGGTGTGTCCGAATACCCGCTCAGTTATACAGAACCGGGGTATGCATGGAAACCAGGCGTAGGGGTCATAAGTGCTTGAACAGACAAGTACCCAACTAGTTATGTTATATTACATGGATAGTAAGAAACATCTTCCAGGGAGAATAGTTCTGTTAGGGGTTCCTTTCCCTGGGTACGCATGCAGCGATGCACATGTGCGGACTGCGAACAAGGGCGCAGGATACAAAACTTCTGGGGATTTACGTTGTAATAAATGAATACCTCTTTTGTTCACCGATCGAATATTCTCTTAAGGATGCTAGCTTTCGGCTTCACCCAGTCTGAGGTACACATCCGGCTGGACCGGCAGTAACAATCGCAGAGGTGCTCCCCTTATGCCCTAGCCGAATTAACGGGAACGTAGGGCATAAACACAAGAGCCAGGCAACCTAGCTTGGCCACATCTTAAGTCATATCGATGCATATAATGGTGAAGAAAAGGCACATATGGAAATAGAAACACATATGTGATGGGCAAAAAGCCACTAGAGTAATTATTTTTAGCTTCCGTATAGGGAGGCCCCAGGTATTGCTTACACACGTAGTGTGGCCGGAGTGATTCGGGAGTCTGTACTGTATTAAATACTTTGTGTGAAGAGGAAAAAAGGTCGTGAAAGGAAAAGGGAGGGAGCATAATTAAAAAGGAGGGGGTAAGGAGACGAACACTGAGTTTGGCGCTAGGCGTAGAATCTCCGGAGTCTGGCCGCGTTCCATGGGTTCGGCTCGAGTCTGTTGTCGGATGCAGTACGTAAGCGGTACGCTCCTCCGTTGAGAAATTTGTCAATGACGAAGGGAACTTCCCACTTGGGTTTGAGCTTGTCCTTCTTCTTCTCCGGTAGGCGTAGAATGAGCTCGCCAATATTATAAGTTTTGGCCCGCACTTCTCTGCTTTGGTATCGTCGAGCCTGCTGCTGATAGAATGCGAAGCAAGCTTTTGCCATGTCGCGCTCTTCCTCCAGGGCATCCAAGTTATCCTGCCGATCTAACTCGGCTTCCTTCTCTTCGTACATGCGTACGCGTCGCGAATCATGTATTTGTCGCAGAGTAGTACTGCTTCCGTGCCGTACACCATAGAAAATGGTGTATATCCGGTGGTATGATTCAGCGTGGTCCGCAGCCCCCAGAGTACGGAGTCGAGCTCTTCGACCCAGTGCGTGTCCGACTCTGTCAAGGATCGCACTAGTCTGGGTTTGATGCCAATCATGATGAGACCGTTTTCCCATTCGACCTGGCCGTTTGTTTGGGGATGGTAGACGGAAGCGTAGTAAAGCTTAATGCCCATTTTGCTGCACCAAGTTTTCACTTCATCGGCTATGAAATTTGAGCCATTATCAGTGATGATGCTATGGGGGATGCCGTATCGGTGTACGACCCCGGATATAAAGTCTATTACTGGTCCGGATTCGGCCGTTTTGACTGGTTTGGCTTCTATCCATCTGGTCAAGTTGTCCACCATGACCAATAAGTATTTTTTCTTGTGGCTTCCCCCTTTAAGAGGTCCGACCATATCCAGCCCCCAGACCACGAAGGGACAAATTATGGGGATTGTTTGGAGAGCGGTAGGGGGCATATGACTCTGATTGGCAAAGAGCTAGCAACCGACGCAGTGTTCGACAAGGTCCTGTGCGTCTGCTCGGGCCGTCGGCCAATAGAAGCCTGTACGGAAGGCCTTGCTGACTAGTGCTCGAGCCGCGGCGTGGTACCCGCCCAGTCCGGCATGGATTTCAGCCAAGAGCTGCCGCCCTTCCTCTTCGGAGATGCACCTTTGGAGCACTCCAGTCGCACTTTTCTTATAGAGTTCCCCTTCATGGACTTTGTAAGCTTTAGAACGCCGGACGATGCAGCCTGCTTCATTTTGGTCTTCGGGGAGCTCCTGCCTATTTAGGTAGGCCAAGAAAGGCTCGGTCCACGGGGCGATTACCGCCATAATTTCGTGGGCTGAAGATGTTATTTCGGTGGTAGAGCCTCCGATTATGTCTGATAGTTCGGAATCTGGGGGTGTATTCGGATCCGTGCTAGTATTGCCGGAATCCCCTTCCCATACCACAGATGGCTTGAACATCCTTTCCAGGAATATGTTAGGTGGGACATGGTCGCGTTTAGTGCCGATGCGGGCGAGGATATCCGCCGCTTGATTGTTTTCTCGAGCCACATGGTGGAATTCGAGCCCCTCGAACCGAGCTGACATTTTGAGGACGGCATTATGGTAGGCCGCCATTTTCGGATCCTTGGCATCGAAGTCTCCATTTATTTGTCATATTGCGAGGTTTGAATCCCCACACACTTCTAGGCGTTGAATGCCCATAGAGACTGCCATCCAAAGATCGTGCAACAGAGCCTCGTATTCGGCTGCATTGTTGGAGTCTATGTATAATATTTGGAGGACATACTGGACCGTGTCTCCGGTGGGAGACGTCAGGACTACACCTGCTCCCAATCCGGCCAACATTTTAGAGCTGTCGAAGTGCATGATCCAGTTAGAGTACGTGCCGTACTCTTTAGGGAGTTCGGCTTCTGTCCATTCGGTGACAAAGTCAACTAGTACTAGAGACTTGATGGCGCACCGTGGCTTGTAAGTTATGTCGAACGGAAGGAGCTCGATGGCCCATTTAGCGATCCGGCCTATAGCGTCGCGGTTATTTATTATGTTGTTGAGTGGTACTTCGGAGGCCACCGTAATCGAACACTCTTGAAAGTAGTGTCGTAGCTTCCAGGATGCCATGAAGACCGCGTATGCTATTTTTTGATAGTGTGGGTGTCGGTGTCAAAACCGGCGGATCTCGGGTAGGGGGTCCCGAACTGTGCGTCTAGGCGGATGGTAACAGGAGACAAGGGACACGATGTTTTTACCCAGGTTCGGGCCCTCTCGATGGAGGTAAAACCCTACTCCTGCTTGATTTATATTGATGATATGGGTAGTACAAGACTAGATCTACCACGAGATCAGAGAGGCTAAACCCTAGAAGCTAGCCTATGGTATGATTGTTGTTCGTCCTACGGACTAAAACCCTCCAGTTTATATAGACACCGGAGAGGGCTAGGGTTACACAGAGTCGGTTACAATGGGAGGAGATCTACATATCTGTATCGCCAAGCTTGCCATCCATGCCAAGGAAAGTCCCATCTGGACACGGGACGAAGTCTTCAATCTTGTATCTTCATAGTCCAGGAGTCCGGCCAAAGGTCATAGTCCGGTCATCCGGACACCCCCTAATCCGGGACTCCCTCAGTAGCCCCTGAACCAGGCTTCAATGACGACGAGTCCGGCGCGCAAATTGTCTTTGGCATTGCAAGGCGGGTTCCTCCTCCGAATACTTCATAGAAGATGTTGAACACAAGGATAGTGTCCGGCTCTACAAAATAAGTTCCACATACCACCGTAGAGAGAATAATATTTGTACAAATCTAATCTACTGATGTATTCCGCAGCGTGACATCATGCCACGGCCAAGCCTTTATTCGAATTGTTTTACTGTCCCATCTCAGTGCGTTTAGCGAGGCGGTTTCCTTGGCACGTCTTGTCAAAGCAGAGATCGTGTCCCCTTATTCCGGGATTCTCATCAATACGGGCGTGGGTAACCCAACCGCGCCATTGATCATGGCGCTTGGGAGATAAGTGAGTTTTACTAGGCTGGTGGGGGTACATAGTTTCATCCACCCATATAAGGGGATAAGGATCCACCCTTTCCATCTATGCCTTCTTCCTCCTTTGCTTATCCATCTCCGCGCACTCGAGGTCCAGCGCCCAAGTCCGCACTTCCCACCTCGACCTTCTCCAGCCATGTCCGGAGCGGGAGGCAGGTGGATGGCCTCCTCCGTCACGGAGGGGCACATCAAAAAGTTGAGGAAAGCCGGATACTTATCTAACGACATCGCGCACCGGCTCCCAGATGAGAGGCAGCTCATCCCCACCCCTAGGCCCCATGAGAGGGTAGTGTTCCTCCCCCATTTCCTCCATGGACTGGGCTTCCCGCTCCACCCATTTGTCCGGGGGCTCATGTTCTACTACGACCTGGATTTCCATGTTCTGGCCCCGAACTTCATCCTCAACATCTCGGCGTTTATCGTCATGTGCGAGGTCTTCCTCCGCATCAAGCCCCACTTCGGCTTATGGCTAAAGACCTTCAATGTCAAGCCGAAGGTAGTGGGCGCCGAGAAGCGGAGTGCGGAGGCTCCATGGTGGGAAAGATGCCCAACGTCACATGGCTCGAGGGCTCCTTTGTGGAAACCATCAAAGGGTAGCAATCGGGGTGGTTCTACATCACCGAGCCGCGTGACCCTGAATGGGCAGCGGCCCCCGAATTACGATCTGGCATCCCCACACGGCTCTCCTCTTGGAAAGAGATGGGCCTGTCATGGGGTAATTCGGAAGAGGTGACCGGACTCCAAACCTGCGTCCAGAACCTGATGGACAAGAAGGTTAAACTTGTCAACGTAGTCCAGGTCATGCTCCGTGTCAATGGCGGGCTTTTAACTTGTGGGAGTTCGACTCGGCCCAGCACCAAACTCTGTCCAGGCTCTTTGACACAATGCACGAGGCCGCCTAGAAGGTGCTTTTTAAGGGCTCCGAGGCTCACCCTCCCATTACCGAGGACCGCGGATTCTGCGCGAAGCGCCAAGCCAGCGCGGTAAGCTTGTTTTACCCTTTACGGGATGCTTGTTTTCATAGTTTGACTCTATGCGGGATCTAAGCCCCCGTTCCTTTGACAGGACTGGAAGAAGACGTCCGGACAGATCGACTGTCTGGATCCTTTGCCCGAAGGCCCAGCTGACGCCCGCTTGGCGAAGTTGCTGGTCCCGGCACCACACGTGGTGCCGGAGAAGAAGGCCAAGAAGAAGGCCACGGGAACTCCAAAGAGCTCCCGGCGCCTGGTGGTTTCGGATTCATCACCCAACGACCCCAAAGCGCACTCCTCCCCCGAAGACGAGGAGGAGGAAGAAGAAGCCTCTCCCCCTCCATCGAGGGGAGGAAAGAAAAGGAAGGCCACCCCAACTAGGGGGGCCGGAGGGTCCAAGAAGGGAAAACCCTTCTCCCGGACTACTCCACCAACGCCGATGATGACGAAGAGGAGTGGCCATCCAGGGCCAAGCCCCTGGCAAAATCGTAAGTATCTGGATACTAGAATAACTCATGGTGTTCCTTTACTGCACAGTATCTTCTAACGCCGAACATAATCATGTAGTCCGCCCAAGGCCCAGCTCGACGCTTTGTCGAGCGGATCCCTGGATTCGTCGGATGTGAATAGTCTTTCACTCCCGACTGCTACCTCCCCTCGCCCCACGGACGATGCCGCGGTGGAGTCCCAAAAGGAGACGAGCCAGGAGGAGGTAGCCCCGGAGGCGCCGCAAGGCAACCTTCCGGATTCCAGGCGCAAAGGGGATAAAACCCCAAAGGGCTCTAAGTCCGGCCCTGGGCCGGACGCTGCACCGGAACCTTCAGAGGTTCTAGAGTCCGGCAGGCGGCCCCTTCGTAAGAAGGGAAAGCCTGCGATGCCGGTGACCTCCGTCCAACCGGAGGCACCGGATAATTTGCTGGAGGTGCTCAACGGCGCCTCCATCGACGAGGAGCACCGCACTATTATGAGTGCGGTGATCCAGAAGGTTCAGTCCGCCAAGAGCGGGCTGATGGAAGCCTGTGCCAGCCTTCTAACAGGCTTCTAGGTATGTATTTAAGATATGTAAAGATATTACCGCATAGACAGTAGCCCCTGATGCTCAGTTTGGTGTTTGGAAAGAAAAGCCGGACTGAGGATCTAAAAAGATATACGCAAGAGTCTAACATAAATATGTCAATATGGGAATGCAGGCTGCGCTGCTGACCTCTACCGCACTGACTGCGGAGGTCGATGCATTGTAGCAGAGCCTCAAGCGGTCCGAGAACGAGCTCGGCCTTGCCAAGAAGCAGCTCGAGGACAAGGAAGGTAAGTAGTACCTGATGTTAGTATATAAAAAATACCTAGTTGCATAAAATGACAAGACCAATGTGGGTGTTACAGGGGCCACAATCGAGGTGGCGACCCTGAAGGAAACGTCGTCCAAGGCCGAAGACAATGCGGCCATGGAGCGCACGAGCGAGAAAAGCAGGAGGCACGGGTGGCGGAGGTGCGGCAAGAGCTCCATGCTCTTGTGAAGAAACACGAGAGATTGGAGCTTGACTCGAAGACTCGAGAGTCCGAGCTTGCGTCGGCCCTTGAGAGCGCCAAATCCGCCAAGGCCGAAGCCCAAAAAGCCCTCCAGGAAATTGAGGCGATGAAGAAGATAGCGGCGGGTAAGGCATTCTTTATGCGAAGCAAGCACGTGAAAGTGAATTACTTGTTACTTACCCGAGTCCGGAGCTCTCCAGGAGCATTCGCAGATCTGCCCCGCAGTGTGTCTGATGCTGCCGCATTCTACCGAGCCGAGGAAGGGAGCTCGATGGAGAAGGTGTTCTGGTCCTAGTATGTTGTGGCCGGACACCCGGTGCCCTTGAGCGACCAACTGAAGCAATTGGTCGAGCTCCATAAGGTAGCCAAACAGGCCATGAAGGGCCTAATAGTCCGGCTATGGCCGGGGGAGGTCATTCCCGGGAGTTACTTTGGGCTAGTGAGGCAGCTGGTGGATGCCTGTCCACGGCTTGAAGTCATCAAGCGCTCCATATGCATCGAAGGCGCCCGTAGGGCCCTTGCCCGTGCTAAAGTACACTGGGGCAAGCTGGATGCTGAGAAGCTGGTGACAGATGGGCCGCTGGAGGGGAAGGAGCATCGCAGGCCCGAGATGTATTATGAGGGCGTCCTGAAGGGTGCCCGCCTCGTGGTGAATGAATGTGCCAAGGATGTAATTTTTGAGTAAACTCGCTCGTGTTTATCCTGTGCGCTGAAAACTTGTTCATATGCGCTAAGCAACGCTTTTTGAATTTAAAATATTACCTTCTGTGCGGCCGTTTATTAAATCTGAGAGATGCAAGTCGTCGGCTTCTACCCCCATGCCACGAGTGCTGGGGTGTTCGGGATAAACCTGAGCGCTCTTGTTCCCATTCTTGGGTCCTTCGTGGGAGGCGCTCAGCACAACGAACAAGGCAATGGGACTATAATGCTTTATCACTCTCACTTAGCCATAGAATTCTATAATTTTAAATTTCGGCGAAGCCCCTAGTATTCGGAAGACCGAGTTCGGGGCGCTATCCACGCCTAGGCCGGACAAAGGCAGCTCCTCGCTCTAAGCGGCATAAGTCTTTAGGGACTCGAAAAACCTCTCGAACAGCGACCTGCTCTCGCCATATCATGACGGTCAGTTTTAGCTTTCTCTACTGAGGTGCTTAACCCAGCTCAATTGGGGCACAATCACAGTAGTTCTCCCAGCACTACCTTAGCCGATATAGCGGAACGTAAGGTACCAAAACATGGGAGCCGGGCAAACCCAACTATTGACCTAAGACATGATTCGGAGCCGGTGCATATAATGCTATAAGTTCGGGGTGCCACACTCGTGAGAGTGTTCGGTCTTCTCACACCATATTCTGGGGTACTTAAGCCCCTGGTGTATTGGCCGTACCAAAGTGTACGGTTGCATAATGTCATAATTGAACATATTTACATAAAAAATGAATGCAATAATAGACAAGAGCTATGTATTGTTTATTAAAAGGCTGTTGTGAAAGCAGAACGATACAAATAGTGCGATAAGCAAGAGATGGGATTATTTGACATGTCCCCCTCCAGGGGCAAGCTGCGGGACTTTATATAAGACAGGTATTTAGCTCATTAAAGAGACCACCTAGACATTCGACATAGCTTGCTACCTCCCTGGCTGTTGCATCGTGTGTTCGGCGATTGTACTACCAGATAGGCCTTCCGGAGAATGGAGTCCTGAAAGTAAGAAAAAAGAAATGACAAAATTTGGAGCCCCTGGTGCGGTTGAGCCGCATGTTGGGCGTGCCGTGGTTGTGTGTAACACCCTCGATGCGACTATATCTCCCACGTGTCGAGGCACGACTTAGAGGCATAATCGCATCGAAGGCATATGTCGCAAGTGAGGTAATCTTCACACAACCCATGTAATATAATAAGGGAAAGAGATATATAGTTGGCTTACAATCGCCACTTCACACAATTACATGAATAAAGCATTACATCAACCAAATACAATCAGGGCCCGACTACGGAGCCAAAATAAAAGAAGAACCCCAAATGCGACAAAGGTCCCCGATCGACCCCAACTGGGCTCCACTACTGATCAACTAGAACGGAAACAACACAAAGGACAAGATCTTCATCGAGCTCCTCCTGAGCTTGGTTGCGTCATCTGCACGGACTCAACGGCACCTGCAAGCTGGTTTTGGAAGTATCTGTGAGCCACGGGGACTCAGCAATCTCGCACCCTCGCGATCAAGACTATTTAAGCTCATAGGTAAGACAAGATATGAGGTGGAGCTGCAGCAAGCGACTAGCATATATGGTGGCTACAATCGCAAAAGAGAGCGAGAAGAGAGGGCAAAGCACGGTCGATAAATGTATGATCAAGAAGTGATCCTATAGCAACCTACATCAAGCATAACTCCAACAACCGTGTTCACTTCCCGGACTCCGCCGGAAAGAGACCATCACGGTTAACACGCGGTTGATGTATTTTAATTAAGGTCAACTTCGGGTTTTCTACAACCGGACGTTAACAAATTCCCATCTGCCCATAACCGCGGGCACAGCTTACGAAAGTTCAAATCCCTGCAGGGGTGTCCCAACTTAGCCCATCACAAGCTCTCACGGTCAACGAAGGAATAGACCTCCACCCGAGACACTCCGATCAGACTCGGTATCCCGGTACAACAAGACATTTCGACAGGGTAAAACTAAACCAGCAACACCGCCCGAATGTGCCGACAAATCCCGATAGGAGCTGCACATATCTCTTTCTCAGGGCACACTCAGATGAGCGCTCCGTACAACTAAAACCAAACCTCGAGTTTCCCCGAGGGGGCGCTGCACAGGACTCTAGTTCGGACCAACACTTAGACAAGCACTGGCCCGGGGGGGTAAAATAATGATGACCCTCAGGAGCGCGACTCCCAAGGGAAAAGAAAAGGCTAGGTGGCAAATGGTAAAACCAATGTTGGGCATTGCTGGAAGAGCTTTACTTAAGGCGAACTGTCAAGGGGTTCCCATAATAGCCCTACCGCGTAAGGGACGCAAAATCCGGGAACATAACACCGATATGACGGAAACTAGGGTGGCAAGAGTGGAACAAAACACCAGGCATAAGGCCGAGCCTTCCACCCTTTACCAAGTATATAGATGCATTAATTAAATAAGATATATTGTGATATCCCAACAAGTAAACATGTTCCAACAAGGAACAACATCTCCATGTTCCAACAAGGAACAAACTTCAATCTTCACCTGCAACTAACAACGCTATAAGAGGGGCTGAGCAAAGCGGTAACATAGCCAATCAACGGTTTGCTAGGACATTGGTGGGTTAGAGGCTGAACATGGCAATTTGGGTGGCTGACAAGCAAGTGGTTGGCATCGTAGCATTGGCATGGCAAAAGAGCGAGCAAACTAGCATAGCAAAGATAGTAGTGATTTCGAGGGTATGATCATCTTGCCTGAATCCCGCAAGGAAGAAGAACGAGTCCATGAAGAAGACAAACGGACGTAGACGAACGAATCCTCACAACTCCGGAACGAAACCGAAGCTAACGTGAGAAGCAACCCGGAAAGGAACAAACAACATAGTAAACCAACAAGCACAAACATGGCATGATGCACAACCAAGTATGATGCATGTCCGGTTTAAAGAGGCATGGCATGGCAAAATGCAACAAACTATACTACAAGTTAAGTGGAGCTCAATATGCAACGAGGTGCATGTTGACGGAACACCACATCAATTATTTAGTTATCTCTCGTTTAAGCTACCCAACAATATTAACTGTTGTTAAACATGGCAAGAGGTGAAGCATAATATAAACTATACCATCTAAACAATTTAAATGGGGCTGGATATAAAAACAACAATTCCGGTAAATCCCCATATGCATTTAGCAATTTAATGCAACAACAAGTTTAAACATTTTAAATGTTGTTATCATGATGCGGATGACATATACAAGTTTTATGCAATTTTATGAAAATGTTGACATGAGCATGTTACGAAGCATTTGTCACCGTGGCGGAAAGAAAGGGTGCCACGGCAACGATAACGAAAATGGTGCCACGGCAACGATAACGAAAATGGTGCCACGGCAACATTCTGATGATCCGATAACTCATTGAGATACCGGTGCAAAAGAGCAAGTGTGCGGATGTGCGAAACATGCAGAAGATGGTGGGGTGATCCCGGATACCGGGTTCCCACAAGATGGTGGCATGGCAACGAGGTGAAACATGCACGCGACAATTTCGGACACGGTGCAAACACGGGCATCTCATACAACCCACATTCGCTCTCGGAAGGTCGTCTCGGGGTTATACCTTCGAAGCGTGCATTTTCGAAGCGAATCGGTTCGGAGGGGAAGTAGTCGTTCTCGCGACGGTAGTGGAAGTAGTTGTACTCGGCCGTAGCGGAAGTAGACGTTCTCGCGACGGTAGTGGAAGTAGTGGTACACGGCGACGGTAGTTGTACACGGTTCGTAGATGTTCGGGTCGACAGTAGTGGTTCATGTTTCGAGAGGAACTTGACGCCCATGGGTCGATGGTAGAGGTACTTGACGCATCATGTAGTCGAACTTGGCATATCCGAATGGGTACTTGACGAAATCCACATCGAATGTAGTCGTGCACGTCGTAGTCGGACTTGACAAAAATCACACCGGCTGTAGTCGAAGTACTTGGCGTGCATCCACTGTTGACCAACAGTGTACAGGAGGCAGCAAGGCATGGCCGACTTGGTGTGCAACCAAAGATGGACTCCGGGCGTCTGGGTTGACTTGGCCACGACAAAGGCAGCAAGGCCAACGGGGCAGCCAGCTCGTCTTGGAGGGGAGCCCTATCGGACAGAGCAGCTCGAGGACATCGGCGGCTCACGAGGCACCAACAGCAGCAGGACGAGGCATGAAAAAATGACAGCACGGCAACCATGAAGGAGGCGCACGTGGTCGTGGTGGCTCGGGCAGAAGGCCACGGAGGAGCGACGGGGATGCAGACTAGGCAGGAGGCGGCGGAGACATGGCCATCGATGCGCGACCATTTGGAGGTGGGGCGCCACGTAGCTGCGGCTGCTCCCAGCCGAAGCTCGGGCCTCCATGCCGTCGAGACGCGGCATAGGGAGATGGAAGGATGGATGGGCGCGACGGAGGGCAGCAGTCTGGCGAGGGAGCAGAGGCAAAGCAGGGTCGAGGCAGGGGTGATGCGGAGGAGCTCGGCGTCCAGGGCGGCATCCATGGCGGGGCGGCGCTGAGTCGAGGCGCTCGGGCTGCAGGAGGCGAACGGCGGAGGGAGGCGATGGCGACGCGGGGGAGAAGGAAGGGCGAGGTGGAGGCACACAGGAGGGGAAGGAGGAGATCGAGGAGAGGGCCTCCTCTGGCGGCGCGAGGGAGGAGAGGGAGAGGGGATCGGCCGATGGGTGTGCGTGGGTGGCAGCAGAGGGGAACGAGGAGAGGAAGATGGCGGCGTGAGGGAGGAGATCGAGAGAGATCGAGAGGACGAGGGAGTCGGGCTAGCGGGGCTAGGGTTCGGTCGGTAGGGCGCCGGCTGGGCCTGGGAGGTCCAAGAGGCCCAGGCTGTTGGGCTCCTTCTCTCTATCTCTTTAGCAGAAAAAAATAGAGAGCATTCAAAAGAATTAAAAGAAAAGGCCAAGAACAAGAAAAAATGGTGGGACATATTTGTAAGGCTTTACGGAATATTTCCAACCCAACAAAAATGGTTCCAACAAAATAGGAGAAGTTAAATCTAAAATTATTTAACTTGCACCGAAGGAGTTTGAATGGAGTCTAGACTTTAGGAGTAGCCAAAATGTTGAGATTTTTGGTGGAGCTCCGGAAGATGATGAAAGAATAAATGGCAAAGTTGGAGACCAAGAATTAAGATAATAAAGGCATTGGGATATTTTGCAAGTGTGTTAAGGTGATTTCCGAAACAATGGAATATTTAATATAGCTCCCTAATATTGGAGGATATGTTATAAAGAGAAGTCACCATGTGAGTCCCTCGATTTAAATGGATCGAAAAATCCATACAATTTATTTAGTTGAGGTTTTAAAAATTAATGATATGATGGCATGATGACATGATGCAATGCACATGATGCAAGGATGAATGCAACAAATAAAACAAATCACACGACGAAACTCGGAATAGCTGGAAGTCTTCTGGAGTGTCAGTCTCGGGGCGTTACAACACTCCACCACTATGAGAGGATCTCGTCCCGAGATCTAGAATGGCACCGGAGGGACAACGGAGGAGAAAGAGAATAGGTAAAACTAAGTTTCTTCTTTGACAAACGAGTGAAACCACAAACCTTAAAAAAAAGGTTAGGCCGTTTCGAGAAAAGAATACAACGGAGATGAACGAAGTTGAAAACACTCCATTAGAAAAGAGAGACAAAGAACATGGCGAAACCTTTGAGGTTGAAGGGAAGATATATATAGAAAACACCCCGGTTAAGGAAGGGGATCAAGGGAGACCAAATTCGGGTAGCACTCCGGTTAAAAAGAAAGTAATTGAACAAGAACTTGATAAGGTGATAGAACTTGAAAAGAGGGCACGACACTCCGGTTAATTGGACAATCATGAAAAGAACATGATCTTGACACAACAAGAAGATGGGTTGAAGAGAACAACAACACCATGCCTCCGGAACGAAAGAATAGAAGTTGTATCGACGGAACAAAAGAACGGAGAAGAAAACAACATCTTCTACCTCCAATGAGCTTGAAAAGCATCTTAAAGAGAAGGGTCACACGGAGTTGTTGAAACAATCCACAACGAAAAGAATAAACTTGATATGGTCTTATGGAAAACATCTCAAATTATGAGGTGACAGCCTGCCACTCACGGGAAAAGAATTGATTGGATTTATATGACAAGGAGACGAGAAACTTATTCCGCCGGGAGGATAAATGAAGAACTTGGGTCATTTATAAGCACCATAGACAGCAACAAACCTTAGGGAAGGCTTTAGGTGGAATATGACACAAGATAACTCCAACAATGAGGTTGATGGATTTAAAAATTAACTCATTCTTAACAACATGTGAATCATGGAAAACATGAACTCAAATTATCAAGAATGACATAATACCACCTCCGATAATATGGTAGAAAGAAATTGCACTCCAGATAGCAAGATGAAGAATGCTTGAACTCCTCAAAACAAAACATGTGTTGAGCACCATGTTTATTTTTGAGTATAACTTGGCTGATCTTAACTTCAAGAGAAATCTTGAAGAACAATTGAAGAATGAAAAGAATCCTTGACAAACCACCATGTAGAGCCTCCATGAAGAACTCCGGTAATAAAAGGATGATAAAAAGAAAGAGAAGTTGAAAACACAAGGTGAAGCCTTGCGATGATTTAGATGGAGCTTCGCGACGAGATAATGCGGAAAACTTAGAACTCCGGAAGAAAGATGAACAACAAGCAGCCAAGAATTTATTCCTCCTGAACAAACTCTGAAGGAAAGGATTAATCACTTGGATGAAACCAGAATAAGAATTATGTTATGCGTATCCTTCACCAATTTAAATTGATGACAAGCAACGAATTTGGCATACTACTTATTCTCGTAGAAAGGATTAAGATAGATATTGCGCAAACTTGAGAAAGTCTTCAACGATCCACCGGTAGAATTTAGAAAGAACGAATGAATTGATATGATAACAAAGAAAGAGAACTCTTGAACGAACCACCGTAAGAATTGAAATTGAACGTAGCAAATGCACAAATCACCGGGAAGAATAGTGAAATGAACGAAGATACATGAGACAATCTAGATACATGAGAACGAAGAGAGCACGAGCCGATTAAAGATCACTTGAACAAGGCACCGGTAAGATCGGAGAATGATAACTGACGTCTAAGAATGAATAAACCTGAATTGATGGACTCCGGATGACCAACTGAGAAGACTCTTGAATATCTCCTGATGGGTGAAAAAGATTCTCACAATCGAAAACAATTATGAGAGGATGGCAACAAGCTAGCACCACGAATCTTGAAGAGAATAGAGCAAGATTAAAGAGAAACTCTTCTTCGGTCTTCAAATGATGAGAATGACAACGAGAAACACCACCAAGAATTATTGAGGCACACCGGAAGAATCAAAAGCGAAGAGGTTGGGCCAACTATGAAAAGAATTTGAAAGATCTTGGAGAAAAGCATTTGACTGATGATAACTCATTCTTACGTCAAACTTAGAGAAGAATTTAGGATAGCTCTGGGAAAATAGAAGAGTCAGGTAAGATCCTGGGAAAAGACCTGTGGGTTAGGGCCCACTCAAAAGAACACCGTTGAAAAGATTTAAAAGAGATGTTGCACCGGTTGAATTAAATGACTTGAATGAGATACCAATCTCGAAAGAGCTTGAACGAATGCAGAGTGGAAACACGAATCTTCGAGATATCTTGAGCACTCCGGAACAATTTAATAGCGAGAGATGGATGATTAAGAGGTGCACCGGCATAAGAAAAGCATTGGAAAAAAAAAATAAAAGGAGTATGCTTAATACCAAATCTTGAATTAAATCCACCGGAGAAGAAAAGAACGAGGAATGACGAACTTGAAGCTCCATTAGAATCTTCATGAGAATCACCGGATAAGAATATTGACGGAAAAGAATGGAGAGACTTCCCATCAATAAAAGGATACATGATTAAGATATCTGAGTCCTTGAACAAAAAGGGTGGGAGGGCGGGAAAAACAAAGGCAACTTGGGGCAATTGGAATGAACACCGTTGAGAAAAACTTAGAATTGATCTTGCGGATGGGGAGAATGATCGGATCCACTTGAAGAGTAAGACGCTGGTTGAAAAGGATTGACATGACAATCTTGATTGTCGAGAAGGATTGGTATTCACATCGGAGTATGAGAACACCATTTCGGAAAGGTATGGAATCAACACTTGACATTGAAGCAACTCGAATACCACAACTCAAAACAAAAACAAAGGACTGGCTTGCAGAATAAGCCGGAACAAACATATGATAGAGATTTCGTCCGAAGTTTTCGTGGTGGGGCCTACACGGGCTCGAGTGTACAGCACCATCATGTACAAGGCAGTGCACATGACATACGAAGTGTCCCCGAGTCGACATAGCCAAGGACTCTTTAAGACACAACGAGACCACTGTAAAATCGACCGTGAATAGGCGGACCACTAGACGTCGAACCCCAATTTCATATCATACATCTGTCGGAAAGATATCCTACGAGCTACTTGAATTCCCACCTATGAAACTCCCGAAATTTTCAGGTTATGCAATCAGGTGTTGGGGATACAGGGGAAGCATAATATCTCACCCAAACTAGCAAATCCTACATCCAGCTGTATCCATCCTTCACACATAACCAAGAAACCTTCGGAAATCATCTACCTCAACCTTCGAAAAGCATCCATTATACAAGTTATGGCAATACTCCCGTACTCACCTCAGTACTGGGTTATCGGGGTTATCTCACCAACGAACTGCATAAAAGAGATTTTCGATGTCGGCGTACTAAACTCAGGTATTCGAGAACTGCAACGATAAAATTATGACGACAACACCTCAGAGCTCAACTCCCTGGGACACTTCCACTAAACCCCTGATAGGAGGCACCAAGACAATGTTCTCATCATAAAACCATCGAAACGATTCCAAGATACCCGTGTGATCCTAAAATTTTTTTTTTAGTGAAATTTGAGAAGAGAAGAGTCAAAACTCTACGTCCGGATGCCTCACCAGAGCGACGAAGGGACTGGGGAGTAAAAAGAATTCCTAAACTCTCCGATATATATAATCCTAAATGACTCAAAACATTTTTCTAGACACAACTCGGCCGCTAAAAACGATCAAGCAATGGGGCTCCTAAGGTCGGGGAAGGCTCTGATTACCAACTTGTAACACCCTCGATGCGACTATATCTCCCACGTGTCGAGGCACGACTTAGAGGCATAATCGCATCGAAGGCATATGTCGCAAGTGAGGTAATCTTCACACAACCCATGTAATATAATAAGGGAAAGAGATATATAGTTGGCTTACAATCGCCACTTCACACAATTACATGAATAAAGCATTACATCAACCAAATACAATCAGGGCCCGACTACGTAGCCAAAATAAAAGAAGAACCCCAAATGCGACAAAGGTCCCCGATCGACCCCAACTGGGCTCCACTACTGATCAACTAGAACGGAAACAACACAAAGGACAAGATCTTCATCGAGTTCCTCCTGAGCTTGGTTGCGTCATCTGCACGGACTCAACGGCACCTGCAAGCTGGTTTTGGAAGTATCTGTGAGCCACGGGGACTCAGCAATCTCGCACCCTCGCGATCAAGACTATTTAAGCTCATAGGTAAGACAAGATATGAGGTGGAGCTGCAGCAAGCGACTAGCATATATGGTGGCTACAATCGCAAAAGAGAGCGAGAAGAGAGGGCAAAGCACGGTCGATAAATGTATGATCAAGAAGTGATCCTATAGCAACCTACGTCAAGCATAACTCCAACAACCGTGTTCACTTCCCGGACTCCGCCGGAAAGAGACCATCACGGTTACACACGCGGTTGATGTATTTTAATTAAGGTCAACTTCGGGTTTTCTACAACCGGACATTAACAAATTCCCATCTACCCATAACCGCGGGCACGGCTTACGAAAGTTCAAATCCCTGCAGGGGTGTCCCAACTTAGCCCATCACAAGCTCTCACGGTCAACGAAGGAATAGACCTCCACCCGAGACACTCCGATCAGACTCGGTATCCCGGTACAACAAGACATTTCGACAGGGTAAAACTAAACCAGCAACACCGCCCGAATGTGCCGACAAATCCCGATAGGAGCTGCACATATCTCTTTCTCAGGGCACACTCAGATGAGCGCTCCGTACAACTAAAACCAAACCTCGAGTTTCCCCGAGGGGGCGCTGCACAGGACTCTAGTTCGGACCAACACTTAGACAAGCACTGGCCCGGGGGGGTAAAATAATGATGACCCTCAGGAGCGCGACTCCCAAGGGAAAATAAAAGGCTAGGTGGCAAATGGTAAAACCAATGTTGGGCATTGCTGGAAGAGCTTTACTTAAGGCGAACTGTCAAGGGGTTCCCATAATAGCCCTACCGCGTAAGGGACGCAAAATCCGGGAACATAACACCGATATGACGGAAACTAGGGCGGCAAGAGTGGAACAAAACACCAGGCATAAGGCCGAGCCTTCCACCCTTTACCAAGTATATAGATGCATTAATTAAATAAGATATATTGTGATATCCCAACAAGTAAACATGTTCCAACAAGGAACAACATCTCCATGTTCCAACAAGGAACAAACTTCAATCTTCACCTGCAACTAACAACGCTATAAGAGGGGCTGAGCAAAGCGGTAACATAGCCAATCAACGGTTTGCTAGGACATTGGTGGGTTAGAGGCTGAACATGGCAATTTGGGTGGCTGACAAGCAAGTGGTTGGCATCGTAGCATTGGCATGGCAAAAGAGCGAGCAAACTAGCATAGCAAAGATAGTAGTGATTTCGAGGGTATGATCATCTTGCCTGAAATCCCGCAAGGAAGAAGAACGAGTCCATGAAGAAGACAAACGGACGTAGACGAACGAATCCTCACAACTCCGGAACGAAACCGAAGCTAACGTGAGAAGCAACCCGGAAAGGAACAAACAACATAGTAAACCAACAAGCACAAACATGGCATGATGCACAACCAAGTATGATGCATGTCCGGTTTAAAGAGGCATGGCATGGCAAAATGCAACAAACTATACTACAAGTTAAGTGGAGCTCAATATGCAACGAGGTGCATGTTGACGGAACACCACATCAATTATTTAGTTATCTCTCGTTTAAGCTACCCAACAATATTAACTGTTGTTAAACATGGCAAGAGGTGAAGCATAATATAAACTATACCATCTAAACAATTTAAATGGGGCTGGATATAAAAACAACAATTCCGGTAAATCCCCATATGCATTTAGCAATTTAATGCAACAACAAGTTTAAACATTTTAAATGTTGTTATCATGATGCGGATGACATATACAAGTTTTATGCAATTTTATGAAAATGTTGACATGAGCATGTTATGAAGCATTTGTCACCGTGGCGGAAAGAAAGGGTGCCACGGCAACGATAACGAAAATGGTGCCACGGCAACGATAACGAAAATGGTGCCACGGCAACATTCTGATGATCCGATAACTCATTGAGATACCGGTGCAAAAGAGCAAGTGTGCGGATGTGCGAAACATGCAGAAGATGGTGGGGTGATCCCGGATACCGGGTTCCCACAAGATGGTGGCATGGCAACGAGGTGAAACATGCACGCGACAATTTCGGACACGGTGCAAACACGGGCATCTCATACAACCCACATTTGCTCTCGGAAGGTCGTCTCGGGGTTATACCTTCGAAGCGTGCATTTTCGAAGCGAATCGGTTCGGAGGGGAAGTAGTCGTTCTCGCGACGGTAGTGGAAGTAGTTGTACTCGGCCGTAGCGGAAGTAGACGTTCTCGCGACGGTAGTGGAAGTAGTGGTACACGGCGACGGTAGTTGTACACGGTTCGTAGATGTTCGGGTCGACAGTAGTGGTTCATGTTTCGGAGAGGAACTTGACGCCCATGGGTCGATGGTAGAGGTACTTGACGCATCATGTAGTCGAACTTGGCATATCTGAATGGGTACTTGACGAAATCCACATCGAATGTAGTCGTGCACGTCGTAGTCGGACTTGACAAAAATCACACCGGCTGTAGTCGAAGTACTTGGCGTGCATCCACTGTTAACCAACAGTGTACAGGAGGCAGCAAGGCATGGCCGACTTGGTGTGCAACCAAAGATGGACTCCGGGCGTCTGGGTTGACTTGGCCACGACAAAGGTAGCAAGGCCAACGGGGCAGCCAGCTCGTCTTGGAGGGGAGCCCTATCGGACAGAGCAGCTCGAGGACATCGGCGGCTCACGAGGCACCAACAGCAGCAGGACGAGGCATGAAAAAATGACAGCACGGCAACCATGAAGGAGGCGCACGTGGTCGTGGTGGCTCGGGCAGAAGGCCACGGAGGAGCGACGGGGATGCAGACTAGGCAGGAGGTGGCGGAGACATGGCCATCGATGCGCGACCATTTGGAGGTGGGGCGCCACGTAGCTGCGGCTCCTCCCAGCCGAAGCTCGGGCCTCCATGCCGTCGAGACGCGGCACAGGGAGATGGAAGGATGGATGGGCGCGACGGAGGGCAGCAGTCCGGCGACGGAGCAGAGGCAAAGCAGGGTCGAGGCAGGGGTGATGCGGAGGAGCTCGGCGTCCAGGGCGGCATCCATGGCGGGGCGGCGCTGAGTCGAGGCGCTCGGGCTGCAGGAGGCGAACGGCGGAGGGAGGCGATGGCGACGCGGGGGAGAAGGAAGGGCGAGGTGGAGGCACACAGGAGGGGAAGGAGGAGATCGAGGAGAGGGCCTCCTCTGGCGGCGCGAGGGAGGAGAGGGAGAGGGGATCGGCCGATGGGTGTGCGTGGGTGGCAGCAGAGGGGAACGAGGAGAGGAAGATGGCGGCGTGAGGGAGGAGATCGAGAGAGATCGAGAGGACGAGGGAGTCGGGCTAGCGGGGCTAGGGTTCGGTCGGTAGGGCGCCGGCTGGGCCTGGGAGGTCCAAGAGGCCCAGGCTGTTGGGCTCCTTCTCTCTATCTCTTTAGCAGAAAAAAAATAGAGAGCATTCAAAAGAATTAAAAGAAAAGGCCAAGAACAAGAAAAAATGGTGGGACATATTTGTAAGGCTTTACGGAATATTTCCAACCCAACAAAAATGGTTCCAACAAAATAGGAGAAGTTAAATCTAAAATTATTTAACTTGCACCAAAGGAGTTTGAATGGAGTCTAGACTTTAGGAGTAGCCAAAATGTTGAGATTTTTGGTGGAGCTCCGGAAGATGATGAAATAATAAATGGCAAAGTTGGAGACCAAGAATTAAGATAATAAAGGCATTGGGATATTTTGCAAGTGTGTTAAGGTGATTTCCGAAACAATGGAATATTTAATATAGCTCCCTAATATTGGAGGATATGTTATAAAGAGAAGTCACCATGTGAGTCCCTCGATTTAAATGGATCGAAAAATCCATACAATTTATTTAGTTGAGGTTTTAAAAATTAATGATATGATGGCATGATGACATGATGCAATGCACATGATGCAAGGATGAATGCAACAAATAAAACAAATCACACGACGAAACTCAGAATAGCTAGAAGTCTTCTGGAGCATCGGTCTCGGGGCGTTACATTGTGCCCCTCCCCTTATGCCCATGATATTTCCAGGGCATAATTATGTACGCGTAGTATTGGTTTCACAATTTCGCGAGGGCTGGGGTTGGGTCCGCACTGCTACGCTTGCTCGGGACGTGCCAGGAGGTCTTTTTGTAGGTTACTCCGGGCGCGGTTGACAGTGTCCGGACGTTTAATAGCCGGACTGGAGAATTGCCTTGAGAGGCTACTTTGTACTTCCGCCGCTAGGGCCGCCATATGCTCCTCCGTTCGGAGAGAGCGTTCGGTGTTTTCGTTGACCGTAATGACTCCTCGAGGGCCTGGCATCTTGAGCTTGAGGTATGCATAGTGCGGCACCGCATTGAACTTTGCAAATGCGGTTTGTCCGAGCAGGGCGGGATAGCCACTGCGGAACGGGACTATGTCGAAGATTAACTCCTCGCTTCGGAAATTATCCGGGGATCCGAAGACCACTTCTAGTGTAACTGAGCCTGTACAGTTGGCCTCTACACCTGGTATGACGCCTTTAAAGTTCGTCTTTGTGGGTTTAATCCTTGAGAGATCTATGCCCATTTTTTGCACTTTATCCTGATAAAGCAGGTTCAGGCTACTGCCGCCGTCCATAAGTACTCTAGTGAGGTGAAATCCGTCAATGATTGGGTCTAGAACCAATGCGGCGAATCCGCCGTGGCAGATGCTAGTTGGGTGGTCCCTTCGATCGAAAGTGATCGGCAGGAGGACCATGGGTTGAACTTGGGGGCGACTGGCTCCAACGCATATACGTCCCTGAGTGCATGCTTCTGTTCCCTTTTAGGGATGTGGGTTGCGTATATCATGTTCACTGTCCGCACTTGTGGGGGAAAGCCCTTCTGTCCCCTATTGTTCGGCGTCTGGGGCTCCTCCTCGTCATCGCTATGCAGCCCCTTGTCTCTGTTTTCGGCGCCTAACTTGCCTGCCTGCTTGAACACCCAACAATCCCTGTTGGTGTGATTGGCTGGTTTTTTGGGGGTGCCGTGTATCTGGCACAAGCGATCGAGTATTCGGTCCAAATTGGACGGGCCCGGAGTACTTCTTTTGAATGGCTTTTTCCGCTAACCGGGTTTAGAGCCTCGGAATCCGGCGTTAACTGCTGTATCCTCCGTATTGTCGCCATTAATGCGGCGCTTGTGTTTGTTGCGATGCAACCTGCCCTTGTTGTCCTTGGTATCCGAATTACCAGGGCTCTTGGTCATGTTATTACTACGAGCTAGCCAGCTGTCTTCTCCCGCGCAAAAGGGGGTCATGAGTGTTGTGAGGGCTGCCATGGATTTCGGCTTTTCCTGTCCTAGGTGCCGGGCAAGCCATTCGTCATGGATGTTATGTTTGAAGGCTGCGAGGGCCTCTGCGTCCGGATAGTCGACTATTTGATTTTTCTTGGTTAGGAACCGTGTCCAGAATTGTCTGGCCGATTCATCTGGCTGCTGAATGATGTGGCTGAGGTCATCAGCGTCTGGTGGTCGCACATAGGTGCCCTGGAAATTGTCGAGGAATGCGGCTTCCAGGTCCTCCCAGCAACCAATTGATTCTGCTGGCAAGCTATTAAGCCAATGCCGAGTTGGTCCTTTAAGCTTGAGTGGGAGGTATTTGATAGCGTGTAGATCATCACCGCGGGCCATGTGGATATGAAGAAGATAGTCCTCGATCCATACCACAGGATCTGTTGTGCCATCGTATGATTCGATGTTTACGTGTTTAAAACCCTCGGGGATTTGATGATCCATTACTTCATCTGTGAAGCATAGTGGGTGTGCGGCGCCTCTGTACTGGGGTATATCACGACATAGCTCAAATGAGCTTTGTCTGCTGTGTTCGTCCTGGCCGTATTTGCCATATCCGGCATGACGGTTACCGTCACGTGCCATGGGGCGCCCACGCGATCCATAGATCGATCTTGTTTGCCTTGCCTTGTCCTCTAATATGTCTCGCAGGTTCGACGCATTTCCCCGTGCCTTGGTATAGCGGCGCCGGGGTGCGGCTTGAATTGATGACCGAGAGGCCTCTCTGTCGCGGCCACGAGGTGGCAGGTCGGCCATGTCATGCGCTGGTGATGTAGGTTTAGGTGCTTCCTCCTCTAATCGAGGTAGCAACCTGCGCTTTGGGTAGCTCTTGGAGGGGCGTTCGAGTTCATACTCTTCGGCCACAAGGACTTCAGTCCATCGGTCGGATAGCAAGTCTTGGTCAGCTCTAAGCTGTTGCTGTTTTTTCTTGAGGCTGCTTGCCGTGGCCATAAGCCTGTGTTTGAAACACTTTTGTTCGACGGGATCCTCAGGCACGACAAATTCGTCGTCGTCAAGGCTTGCCTCGTCTTCGGAGGGAGACATGTAATTATCATTCTCGACCTCTCTGTCTGCCGCTCTCTCATGAGGGCTTGCTTCTCCATACTCCTGTGCTGAATCCTGCTGGAGGGGGTTGTCTTCAGCACTGTCCGGGGTGTTATTATCTCCCGTGCCGGAATCACCATTTTTGATCTGGCGGGATTTAGAGCGGCGCCGCTGACGTCGGCGCTTAGACTGCTTCTTGGAGGGGTCATCCTCCATTGTTCCATCGCCATTCCCTTCTTTTTGGGTGTCCACCATGTATATTTCATATGACGAGGTGGCCTTCCAGTGCCCTAGAGGCGCTGGGTCTTGGTCGTCTCCTGCATCGGCATCCATACCGTCGATGTCTTCGGAGTCGAAGTCGAGCATGTCGGTTAAATCATCGATAGTGGCTACGAAGTGGGTGGTGGGTGGGCTTTGAATTTCTTCGTCGTCCGCATCCCAACCTTGCTGACCATAGTCCGACCAGGGCTCTCCTGATAAAGAGAGAGACTTTAGTGAATTCAGAATGTCGCCAAAGGGCGAATGCTGAAAGATGTCCGCAGCGGCGGACTCCATGATCGGCGCCCAATCGGGTTTGATCGGCAGGGGTGCGGAAGGTTCGGAGTCCGGATAGGAGTCCAACACCTTGGAGTCGTGAGCTTCGCAAAGGACAAGGCTGGTGTTCGGCTCGATCGCCGTAGAGATTGCAGCCCCCAAGGCGGTGTCCAACCACCCGTCCTCGATTTGCGCAGTCGGCTCCGAACTAAGGGTCGGAGCGGACACTGGGGCGGCCTCCTGGGCACTGTTCGGCGGTAGAGCTAGATCATGCCCATCATGACAGTGCGGCGCGCTCGGCTGTGGCTCGAACCCGTCAAAGATCAAGTCTCCGCGGATGTCAGCGGTGTAGTTCAAACTTCCAAATCTGACCTGATGGCCAGTGGCGTAGCTTTCGATCTGCTCCGGATGGCCAAGCGAATTGGCCCGCAGTGCAAAGCCGCCGAATACGAAGATCTGTCTGGGGAGGAAAGTCTCACCCAGGACCGCGTCATTGTTGATAATCGGAGGAGCCATCGGGCCTAAAGATGATGACACAGAGGAACTCTCAATGAAAGCACCAATGTCGGTGTCAAAACCGGCGGATCTCGGGTAGGGGGTCCCGAACTGTGCATCTAAGCGGATGGTAACAGGAGACAAGGGACACGATGTTTTTACCCAGGTTCGGGCCCTCTCGATGGAGGTAAAACCCTACTCCTGCTTGATTAATATTGATGATATGGGTAGTACAAGAGTAGATCTACCACGAGATCAGAGAGGCTAAACCCTAGAAGCTAGCCTATGGTATGATTGTTGTTCGTCCTATGGACTAGAACCCTCTGGTTTATATAGACACCGGAGAGGGCTAGGATTACACAGAGTCGGTTACAATGGGAGGAGATCTACATATCCGTATCGCCAAGCGTGCCTTCCACGCCAAGGAAAGTCCCATCCGGATACGGACGAAGTCTTCAATCTTGTATCTTCATAGTCCAGGAGTCCGGCCAAAGGTCATAGTCCGGTCATCCGGACACCCCTAATCCGGGACTCCCTCAGTGGGTATCGAGATTTGCATGGGGTGAGGACCGTGGATACGTAATAAACCGGCTTCTGGAGCGGGAATTTGTATCCGTCAACCTCTCATTCGACGGCGAGCACTGCGCTTACAACTTGATGTGTTGCAGCTATGTACATCAGCATAGGTTCGCCAATATTTGGCGTTGTTAGGACTGGATTACTGACCAATAAGGTCTTTATTTCATCGAGTCCGCCCGCGGCTGCATCCGTCCACACGAAGTGTTTGATGCACCGAAGAAGGTGGTAAAGAGGTAATGCCTTTTCTCCTAACCTGGAGATAAAGATGCTCAAAGCAGCCACACATCCAGCTAGTTTCTGGATGTGCTTGAGGTCTGTTGGTATAGCCAACTGCGCCAGAGCTCGGATTTTTGCTAGATTCGCTTCAATTCCTCTATTGGAAACAATGAAGCCCAACAATTTCCCAGAGGGGATGCCAAAAACGCATTTTTCCGGGTTCAGCTTGATGTCGTATGTTCGGAGGTTATCGAACGTAAGACTCAAGTCATCTATTGGGATTTCGACGTGTCTTGTTTTTATGACCGCGTCGTCCACATATGCCTCCACTGTTTTGCCGATTTGCTTTTCCAGGCATGTTTGAATCATGCGTTGATAGGTTGCGCCGACATTCTTAAGCCCGAAAGGCATAGTGTTGAAGCAGAAAGGGCCATATGGCGTTATGAAAGCTGGTGCAGCTTGGTCAGAATCTGCCATCTTTATTTGATGGTATCCATAGTATGCATCGAGGAAACACAGCGAGTCGTGTCCTTCTGTGGCGTCGATGATTTTATCGATGCGAGGGAGGGGAAAGGGATCCTTTGGGCCAGCCTTGTTGAGGTCTTTGAAGTCGATGCATAGGTGCCAGGATTTGTCCTTCTTTGGTACCATTACCAGATTTGCCAGCCAATCCGGATGCTTGATATCTCTGATGAATCCGGCCTCGAGTAGCTTGGCTAGATCTTCCCCCATGGCTTGCCGTTTAGGCTCTGAAAACCGCCTTAGAGTCTGCTTGACAGGTTTGTATCCTTTTAGTATATAGAGGCTGTGTTCGGCCAATCTGCGTGGGATGCCCAGCATGTCCGATGGGTGCCAAGCGAAAATGTCCCAATTCTCGCGTAAGAAGTCTCGCAGTGCGTCGTCCGTTGCGGGGCTCAACTGTGTCCCGATGGAAGCTGTCTTCGTGGGGTCCGTTGGATGGACTTGAAATTTGACTATCTCGTCTGCGGGTTTAAATGAGGTGGACTTGGGTCGCTTGTTGAGTATCATGTCGTCCCTGTCCACGGTGGCACGCAGTGTTGTTAATTCTTCAGCTGCTAGGGCTTCGGATAATGCTTCCAGGGCTAGTGATGCGGTTTTGTTTTCGGCGCGAAGTGCGACGTCCGGATCACTGGCTAGAGTGATGATTCCATTGGGTCCGGGCATCTTAAGCTTCATGTACCCGTAATGGGGTATAGCTTGGAAGCTTGTAAACGCGTCCCGCCATAGAAGGGCATGGTATCCGCTGCTGAAAGGAGCCACTTGGAATGTGATTTGTTCGGACCTATAGTTCTCCGGGGTGCCGAATACCACATCGAGTGTGATTTTTCCCGCACACCGCACTTCCCGACTTGGGATAATTCCCCTGAAGGTTGTGCCACTTTGTTCAATGCGGCTTTTATCAATTTCCATCTTGTTGAGTGTTTCTTTGTAGATCAAGTTTAATGTGCTTTCGCCGTCCATGAGTACTTTAGTGAGCCGAAAGCCGTCCACGATTGGGCTAAGGACCAGAACGGCTGGTGCCCGGACGGTCTGGAATCGAGGTTTGTCATTGGCATTGAAGGTAATAGCAGTGTCGTTCCACGGATTTATTTTTGCCACATGGCAGATTTCAGCGGAGCTTCGATGAGCTCGCTTGCGCCTATTGTTTGAGGTGAAAGTCTTGAAGACTGTTAGTACCGTATTGTGTTCTTTAGCGGGATGTTGTTCTGCTTTTTGGCTTACAAGAAGATCCTCGCCACTTTTTGCTACCTGCCGGAGTATCCAACATGCCCTAAGGCTATGGGTTGGTGTCGTATCTGGCGTACTGTGGAGCTTACATGGCCCATTGAGCCATTCTTCCAATACAGTTCCACCCCCTGGGGTGGGCTTTGGCTTCTTGGGGATTGGATCGGTCGACTTTTGAGAGTTCGCCCGTTTAGCTCGAACAAAGGTTTTGGTGAGAGCCGGACTATCCCAAAATTCTGTTTGGGTTTTCCAGGCGCTTTCCATCGCACAATATTTCTGTACTATGGTTGCCAAGTCAGCAAAGTGTACTATGTCACGACGACTTATGGCATTAAGAATTCCTTTATTTGTACAGTTTTTGTAGAAAAGTGTGACTGCATCCTCCTCACGACAGTCCTTGACCTTATTTAGCACAAGGAGGAACCTGGCCCAGTAGCGATGTACTGTCTCATGGGGCTCTTGTCTAATATGGGAGAGACGGTTTAAGTACGGGTGGGTGTTCATGGCTGAATCCGGATTCTGATCCGATCTAGCGCCTAGGGGCGGGGGAGCTTCCGAGTTCGATAGCTCGGGATCCAGGGTGCTGCCCAATTTTTCTGGCCGAATACCCGATCCTAAGTCCGAGATCTGGGTCATGTCTTCCCTTGAGCAGGAGTCCGGCTCAGGGAGCTCGGTGATCCGGACATAATTCATCCTCAAAATAGAGGGATAATCCATATGTGGTTCCTCCACTACCGCTATCTCATGGGTGGCCGGCGGGGATTTAATGTCCCTTCGGTCGGGTTTAAGCCCGATCCGGTCGTAGTCCGTAGCGACTCCCAAAGCGGCGATGCGATCCAAGAGCTCATTAAGGGAGGAGAGCTCTAGCGGATCCATCTGTTCGGTGAGTTCCGAATTGATGTGAAGGTTATGCGTGACGGCCCGAGAGGCTATCGTCGGCGCGACAGCCGATGGGGCGGCCATGATGAAGCCGCCAAGTCGGAGAGTTTGGCCTACAGCCAGCACCCCCCCAGAGGTAATGTTTTCCTTGACAACGAGACGAGCCATCAAGCCTTGCAGCGACGACATAGAGGAACTCTCAATGAAAGCACCAATGTCGTTGTCAAAACCAGCGGATCTCGGGTAGGGGGTCCTGATCTGTGCGTCTTAGGCTGATGGTAACAAGAAGCAAGGGACACAATGTTTACCCAGGTTTGGGCCCTCTCGATGGAGGTAAAACCCTACTTCCTACTTGACTGATATTGATGATATGAGTAGTACAAGAGTAGATCTACCACGAGATCGTAGAGGCTAAACCCTAGAAGCTAGCCTATGATGATTATGATTGTATTTGTGATCGACCTTCTAAGGACCAACCTCTCCGGTTTATATAGACACCGGAGAGGGCTAGGGTTTACACGGAGTCGGTTACAAGGAAGGAAATACAATATCCGGATCGCCAAGCTTGTCTTCCACGCAAAGGAGAGTCCCATCCAGACACGGGACGGAGTCTTGAGTCTTGTATCTTAACGCTCCAATAGTCCGGACGTAGTATAGAGTCCAGCCGTCCAGATACCCCCTAATCCAGGACTCCCTCAACAGAGGCTTGCAGCGGCGGAACTCCCGATCTATTTTCTGTAGCGATGTTTTTAGGGTACGTAGGCTTATATAGGCGAAAGAAGTCGGTCGGGGGAGCCTCGAGGGTAGAGCGCGCCAAGGGGGGGTGGGCACGCCCCCTATCTTGTGGCTTCCTCGATGCTCCCTTTACTTCAACTCCAAGTCTCCTGGGTCATAATCTTCCCAAAAATCACGCTGCCAAAGGTTTCATTCCGTTTGGACTCCGTTTTATATTCCTTTTCTTCGAAAAACTGAAATGGGCAATAAAACAACAATATGGGCTGGGCCTCCGGTTAATATGTTAGTCCCAAAAAATGATATAGATGTGTAAAAATAAAGCCCATAAACATCCAAAAGGGGTAATATAATAGCATGGAACAATAAAAAATTATAGATACGTTGGAGACGTATCAAGCATCCCCAAGCTTAATTCCTGCTCGTCCTCGAGTAGGTAAATGATAAAAACAAATATTTTGATGTGGAATGCTACCTAGCATAATTCTCAATGTAATTTTCTTTATTGTGGCATGAATGTTCAGATCCAAATGATTCAAAATAAAAGTTAATATTGACATAAGAAATAGTGATACTTCAAGCATACTAATCAAAGTAATCATGTCTTCTCAAAATAACATGGCCAAAGAAAGTTATCCCTACAAAATCATATAGTCTCGCTGTTGCTCTATCTTCATCACACAAAGTATTTAATCATGCAAAACCCCTATGACAAGCCAAGCAATTGTTTCATACTTTAATAATCTCAAACTTTTTCAACTTTCACGCAATACATGAGCGTGAGCCATGGACATAGCACTATATGTGGAGTAGAATGGTGGTTGTGGAGAAGACAAAAAGGAGAAGATAGTCTCACATCAACTAGGCGTATCAACGGGCTATGGAGATGCCCATTAATAGATATCAATGTGAGTGAGTAGGGATTGCCATGCAACGGATGCACTAGAGCTATAAATATATGAAAGCTCAACAAAAGAAACTAAGTGGGTGTGCATCCAACTTGCTTGCTCACGAAGACCTAGGGCATTTTGAGGAAGCCCATCATTGGAATATACAAGCCAAGTTCTATAATGAAAAATCCCCACTAGTATATGAAAGTGACAACATATGAGACTCTCTACCATGAAGATCATGGTGCTACTTTGAATCACAAGTGTGGAAAAAGATATAGTAGCATTGTCCCTTCTCTCTTTTTCTCTCATTTTTATTTTTTTTCTTTTCCCCTTTTTTTATTTGGCCTTTCTTTTTTTTCTTTTTGGCCTTTCTTTTTTCTTTTCCTCTTTTTTTTCTTTTTGTAAAGTCTGAAGTCTCATCCCGACTTGTGGGGGAATCATAGTCTCCATCATCCTTTCCTCACTGAGACAATGCTCTAATTAATGAAGATCATCACACTTTTATGGATTTCCAACTCAAGAATTAAAACTCAAAGCTAGAAGACTCTATATGAATGCCTCCGGCGGTGTACCGGGATATGAAATGAATCAAGAGCGACATGTATGAAAATTATGAAGGTGGCCTTGCCACAAATACAATGTCAACTACATTATCATGCAAAGAGCAATATGACAAAAGTAATGTGTGTCATATGAATGGAACGGTGGAAAGTTGCATGGCAATATATCTCGGAATGGCTATGGAAATGCCATAATAGGTAGGTATGGTGGCTGTTTTGAGGAAGGTATATGGTGGGTGTATGGTACCGGCGAAAGTTGCGCGGCACAAGAGAGGCTAGCAATGGTGGAAGGGTGAGGGTGCGTATAATCCATGGACTCAACATTAGTGAAAAGAACTCATATACTTATTGCAAAAATCTAGAAGTCATCAAAAACAAAGTACTATGCGCATGCTCCTAGGGGGATAGATTGGTAGGAAAAGACCATCGCTCGTCCTCGACCGCCACTCATACGGAAGTCAATCAGTAAATAAAATTGTGCTCCAACTTCATCACAAAGCGGCTCACCATACGTGCATGCCACGGGAATCACAAACCTCAACACAAGCATTTTTCATAATCACCCAACTAGCATGACTTTAATATCACTACCTCCATATCTCAAAACAATTATCAAGTATCAAATTGATCATGGCATCCAATTAACTTTCTATGATATTTTTTATTATACCCAAGTTGGATGTTCATCATTCTAGGACCAACTTTGTAACCATAGCAAATACCATGCTGTTCTAAAAGACTCTCAAAATAATATAAGTGAAGCATGAGAGACTAGCATTTTCTACAAAATATAACCACCACCGTGCTCTAAAAGATATAAGTGATGCACTAGAGCAAATGACAAACTACTCCAAAAGATATAAGTGAAGATCAATGAGTAGTCGAATAATTGTGCAACTATGTGAAGACTCTCTAACATTAAGGAATTTCAGATCTTGGTATTGTATTCAAACAGCAAGCAAAACAAAATAAAATGACATTGCAAGGATAGCACAACTCATGTGAAGAAGCAAAAACTTAGGCTCAACTGATACTAACCGATAGTTGAAGAAGAAAGGTGGGATGCCTACCGGGGCATCCCCAAGCTTAGATGCTTGAGACTTCTTGAAATATTATCTTGTGGTGCCTTTTGCATCCCCAAGCTTGAACTTTTGTGTCTCCTTAATTCCTCTCATGTCATGGTTTCTCTTTTTATCAAAAGCTTCATCCACACCAAACTCAACAAGAACTCGTGAGATAGGTTAGTATAAACCAATGCAAAACCTTATCATTTTCTACTGTAACAAATCACTAAAATTATTATTCAACATTGCATACTAAATTCCTCTGCATATTTAACACTCCTACCCTCAAATAGAATCATTAAACAAGCAAACATATGCAAACAATGCAACCATAACAGCAATCTGCCAAAACAGTATAGTCTGTAAAGAATGCAAGATTCATCATACTTCCCTAACTCCAAAAATCATGAGAAAAATATTAGGCTGTAGAAGATTTATCAGAGCTCATTATGAAAAAAGTTTCAACACTATATCATGCTCTGACTTTTCTAGGGATTTTTTGCAACAGCGGTAAACTTTCTGTTTTCAAACAGCAACATGTATACCAGTAAATAAGCATGGTAAAGGCTATCCTTGACCTTTTTTTTTATTAAAACTAAAGATGCAAAAAATATTCTAAATAACATCAAGAAAATACTAACAAAATAAAATTACGCTCCAAGCAAAACACATATCATGTGGTGAATAAAAATATAGCTCCAAGTAAAGTTACCGATGAACGAAGACGAAAGAGAGGATGCCTTCCGGGGCATCCCCAAGCTTAGGCTCTTGGTTGTCCTTGAACATTACATTGGGGTGCATTGGGAATCCCCAAGCTTAGGCTCTTTCCACTCCTTATTCCATAGTCCATCGAATCTTTACCCAAAGCTTGAAAACTTCACAACACAAAACTCAACAGAAAACTCGTAAGTTCTGTTAGTATAAGAAAATAAAACCACCACTTAGCTACTGTAATAAACTCATTCTAAATTCATATTGGTGTAATATATACTGTACTCCAACTTATCTATGGTTCATACCCTCCGATACTACTCATAGATTCATCAAAATAAGCAAACAACACATAGAAAACAGAATCCGTGAAAAACAGAACAGTCTGTAGTAATCTGTATCACACGTATACTTCTGGAACTCCTAAAATTCTACCAAATTAGGAAGTCCTAATAAATTGGTGTAACAATCCATATCAAAAAGAATCATATCAGAATCATGTTTCTGTGAATTAAGAAAACTAATTTACTGGGTGCAAAAGTTTCTGATTTTCAGCAGGATCAACACAACTATCACCGTAAGCCATCCTAAAGGTCTTACTTGGCACTTTATTGAAACAAAAGATATAAAACATGATTATTACAGTAGCATAATCATGTGGACACACAAAAACAGTAAAGATAGATATTGGGTGGTCTCCCAACAAGCGCTTTTCTTTAATGCCTTTCTAGCTAGGCATGATGATGACAATGATGCTCACATAAAAGATAAGAATTGAAACATAACGGGAGCATCATGAAGCATATGACTAGCACATTTAAGTCTATCCCACTTCCTATGCATAGGGATTTTGTGAGAAAACAACTTATGGGAACAAGAATCAACTAGCATAGGAAGGCAAAACAAGCATAACTTCAAGATTTTAAGCACATAGAGAGGAAACTTGACATTATTGCAATTCCTACAAGCATATGTTCCTCCCTCATAATAATTTTCAGTAGCATCATGAATGAATTCAACAATATAACCAGCACCTAAAGCATTCTTTTCATGATCTATAAGCATAGAAAATTTACTACTCTCCACATAAGCAAAATTCTTCTCATTCAGAATAGTGGGAGTATCATAAGAGACTTGAACACTAAAAATTGTTTCCACATTAAAAGAGTAATGTTCAGAAAAAGGGTAAATCATAATCATGACAAGATTTATAAAGATAATCATAACTACTTTTTATAGCATAAGTTTCATCACAATAATCATCATAAGTAGCAACTTTGTTCTCATCATAATCGATTAAAACCTCTTCGAAGATAGTGGAATCACTAAATAAAGTTGACACTCTTCCAAATCCACTTTCATATTCATCACAGGTAAGAGGCATTCTATCATCATAACAACTTTGCATATCAAAACTTGGGATGCTAAAAATATCATCTTCATTAAACATAGCATCCCCAAGCTTGTGGCTTTGCATATCATTAGCATCATGGATATTCAAGGAATTCATACTAACAACATTGCAATCATGCTCATCATACAAAGATTTAGTATCAAACATTCTATAGATTTCTTCATCTAGCACTTGAGCACAGTATTCCTTTCCATCATACTCACGAATGATATTAAAAAGACGAAGCGTATGAGACAGACTTAACTCCATTTTTTAGTTTTCTTTTATAAACTAAACTAGTGATAAAACAAGAAACAAAAGGATTCGATTGCGAGATCTAAATATATACCTTCAAGCACTCACCTCCCCGGCAACGGCGCCATAAAAGAGCTTGATGTCTACTACACAACCTTCTTCTTGTAGACGTTGTTGGGCCTGCAAGTGCACAGGTTTGTAGGACAGTAGCAAATTTCCCTCAAGTGGATGACCTAAGGTTTATCAATCCGTGGGAGGCGTAGGATGAAGATGGTCTCTCTCAAGCAACCCTGCAACCAAATAACAAAGAGTCTCTTGTGTCCCCAACACACCCAATACAATGGAAAATTGTATAGGTGCACTAGTTCGGCGAAGAGATAGTGATACAAGTGCAATATGGATGGTAGATAAAGGTATTTGTAATCTGAAATAATAAAAACAGCAAGGTAACTAATGATAAAAGTGAGCGTAAACGGTATTGCAATGCTAGGAAACAAGTCCTAGGGTTCATACTTTTACTAGTGCAAGTTCTCTCAACAATAATAACATAGATAGATCATATAACAATCCCTCAACATGCAACGAAGAGTCACTCCAAAGCCACTAATAGCAGAGAACAAACGAAGAGATTATGGTAGGGTACGAAACCACCTCAAAATTATTCTTTCGGATCAATCTATTCAAGAGTTCGTACTAGAATAACACATTAAGACACAAATCAACCAAAACCCTAATGTCACCTAGATACTCCATTGTCACCTCAAGTATCCGTGGGCATGATTATACGATATGCATCACACAATCTCAGATTCATCGATTCAACCAACACAAAGTACTTCAAAGAGTGCCCCAACATTTCTACCGGAGAGTCAAGACGAAAACGTGTGCCAACCCCTATGCATAGGTTCATGGGCGGAACCCGCAAGTTGATCACCAAAACATACATCAAGTGGCACATGATATCCCATTGTCACCAAAGATAAACACGGCAAGACATACATCAAGTGTTCTCAAATCCTTAAAGACTCAATCCGATAAGATAACTTCAAGTGGAAAACTCAATTCATCACAAGAGAGTAGAGGGGGAGAAACATCATAATATCCAACTATAATAGCAAAGCTCACGATACATCAAGATCGTGCCATAGAGAGAACACGAGAGAGAGAGAGAGAGATCAAACACATAGCTACTGGTACATACCCTCAGCCCCGAGGATGAACTACTCCCTCCTCGTCATGGAGAGCGTCGGGATGATGAAGATGGGCACCGGTGATGGGTTCCCCCCTCCGGCAGGGTGCCGGAACGGGCTCCCGAGAGGTTTTTGGTGGCTATAGAGGCTTGCGGCGGCGGAACTCCCGATCTATCTTCTGTATCGATGTTTTTAGGGTACGTAGGCTTATATAGGCGAAAGAAGTCGGTCGGGGGAGCCTCGAGGGTCCCACGAGAGGTAGGGCGCGCCCAGGGGGGTGGGAGCACCCCCCTATCTCGTGGCTTCCTCGATGCTCCCTTTACTTCAACTCCAAGTCTCCTGGGTCATAATCTTCCCAAAAATCACGCTGCGGAAGGTTTCATTCTGTTTGGACTCCGTTTGATATTCCTTTTCTTCGAAATACTAAAACACGCAATAAAACAACAATATGGGCTGGCCTTCGGTTAATAGGTTAGTCCCAAAAAATGATATAAATGTGTAAAAATAAAGCCCATAAACATCCAAAAGGGGTAATATAATAGCATGGAACAATAAAAAATTATAGACACGTTGGAGACGTATCATCCCTCAAGGACGCCCTTGACAAAGCCAAGAAGGAGGCAAAGGCAAACAAGGTTGCCGCGGACAAGGCGGCCAAGGCTATGGAGGAGAAAACCACCCGCCGAAAACACAAGGCGCGGGTGGGAGAAATAGAGCAGGAGCTCAAGGACGCCATCACAAGATGTTAGTCCTTGGAGGAGAAGAGGTCGGAGTAGGCCTTCGAGCTCACCAAAGCTCTCGAGAGTCTGTAGGAGGCCCGGGTTGATGCCCAGGGTGCTCGCCAGGAGATACAAGAGGTGAAGCAGATTGCGGCTCGTAAGGACTTTATCATGCAGAGTAGATATAGTAGTAAGAGGTATATTTTACTGACCAGAGTTTGGAGTTCTCCAGGTGCCTTTGCTGATCTGCCGAGGAGCATTTCGGATGCCGCCCCATTCTTTCGAGCTGAAGAGGGGAGCTCGACGGAGAAGTTATTCTGGTCGTAGTACCTTGCACCAGATCTTCCCGTGGCCCTGAACGACCAGCTGAAGCAGCTGTCCGAGATGCACAGGGTGGCCGGACTGGCCATGAAGGATGTTATAATCCGCTTGTGGCCAGCCGATCCCATCCCGAATAGTCACTTCGGACTCGTGCAGCGACTAGTGGAGGCGCTTCCTCGGAACGATGCCCTCAAGCGATTCTCCTGTATTGAGGGTGCTCGGATGGCCTTTGCCCGTGTCAAGGTGCAGTGGGCAAGCCGCCGACATTGCAACTCCAGGGCCGCCTGAAGGGAAAGAGCACCGGCGGCTGGAGATTATTTTGACGAGGTCCTCGAGGGAGCCCGCCGTGTGGAGGGGCAGTTGAGGGAGTCCTGGATTAGGGGGTATCCGGACAGCCAGACTATATACTTTGGCCGGACTGTTGGACCGTGAAGATACAAGACTCAAGATTTCGTCCCGTATCCGGATGGGACTCTCCTTTGCGTGGAAGACATGCTTGGCGATCCGGATATTAGATTTCCTTCTTTGTAACCGACTCTGTGTAAACCCTAGCCCCCTCTGGTGTCTATGTAAACCGGAGGGTTTGGTCCGTAAAGGGATGATCACAACAATCATAATCATCATAGGCTAGCTCTTAGGGTTTAGCCTCTATGATCTCGTGGTAGATCAACTCTTGTAATACACATATCATCAAGATCAATCAAGCATGAAGTAGGGTTTTACCTCCATCGAGTGGGCCCGAACCTGGGTAAAACATTGTGTCCCTTGCCTCTTGTTACCAATAGCCTTAGACGCACAGATCGGGGCCCCCTACCCGAGATCAGCCGGTTTTGACACCAAAATTGGTGCTTTCATTGAGAGTTCCTCTGTGTCGTCGCTGCAAGGCCCGATGGCTCATTCAATCATCAACAACACGGTCTAGGGTGAGACTTTTCTCCCCAGACAGATCTTCGTGCTCGGCAGCTTCGCACTGCGGGCCATTTCGCTCGGCCATCTGGAGCAGATCGACAGCTACGCCCCTGGCCATCAGGTCAGGTTCGGAAACTTGAATTACACGGCCGATGCCCACAAAGACGTGATCTTCGGTGGATTCAGGCCTACTCCAGGAACGCCGAATAGTCACGACGAGCATGGCTTAGACCTACTATTGGACAATACTCGAGATATCGCGCTTGCAGGAGCCCCGGACCTAAATCCGAGGAAGATTGCATCATCCGAGGATGGGTGGATGGACCCCGCCCCAGAGGCTGCATACTCATCCGAGGTAGAGCCGAACACGGACTTCATCCCCAAGGAAGCCTGTGTCTTCGGACCCCTGGACTTGTGTCCGGCTGTAGGTCCCATACCGCGCGCCCCTGAGCCCGCCGATTCTGGTTGGGCTCTAGTAATGGAATTTTCCGCTGCGAATATCTTCCAGCACTCACCCTTTGGCTACATGCTGAACTCATTAAAGTCTCTCTCCTTGTCAGGAGTATCTTGGCCGAACTATGTCCGACCCAAGGGGGAAGAAGGCGACGAAGAAGTTCGTTGCCCACCCACCACCCACTTCATAGCCACTGTCGACGATGTAACAGACATGCTTGACTTCGACTCTGATGACACCGATGGTATGGACGTCGGCGCATGAGACGATTCAGAACCACCACCCACGGGGCGCTGGACTACCACCTCATCATATGACATATACATGGTGGATATGCCTAAGGAGGACGATGGCGGCAGAACGGAGGATAAAACCCCCGGACAAAGGCCAAAACAACGGCGCAGACGCCGCTCTAAGTCCAGTCACAGTAAAAATAGTGATAATAGTGCTAGAAAGATCGACACCCCAGTCAATTCCGAAGGCAACACCGACCATATGGACCCAGCGATGGAGCAGGATGAGCCAGGTCACGCTGAACACAGCCCGGAGCAGACGCCCGATCACAGTGATCCCAAGGAACGAACTCATCAAACTACCCCGGGACAGGAGCACAACCCGGACGACGACACATTCATCATCCCGGAAACACGCTTGGGGCGAGATAACCTCCACAGAAGGCTTATGGCCACTGCAAGAAGTCTAAAGAAGCAGAAGCAAAAGCTTAAAGCCGCACAGGAAACGCTCAATCGCAGATGGAATAAAGTACTAGACACTAAAGAAAAGTACGGCGATGATCGCCAAACAAAGAGCTATCCAAAGCGCAAGCTGCTACCAGAATTCGACGACGAGGCCGTTCCACCGAAGAACAATACGGCCAGTAGGCCGAACAAAGCACTTCGAAACCGCAATGGAGCAGGTACTGACGACGCACACGATTTACGTGAGCTCCTGGATAAAAAGGCTGGCGCGACTAGGTCCATCTATGGATCTAGAGGACATGTCCCAGCATAGGACTATGGTTGCCAAAACGATCAGACTGATCGAATACCAGTTCGGAATCAGTACCGGACACATCAACAACCGACGGCATGCCACAACACGTCCAGATACAAAGGGGCTGCTCACCCTCTGTGCTTCACCGAAGAGGTACTGGACCACGAATTTCCACAAGGTTTTAAACCTATGAACATAAAGGCATATGACGGAACGACAGACCCCGGGGTCTGGATTGAGGACTTTATCCTGCATATCCACATGGCTCGTGGGGACGACCTCCACGCCATCAAATACCTTCCTCTCAAGTTGAAGGGACCAGCTCGTCACTGGTTGAAAAGCCTCCCCGAAAACTCAATCAGAAGTTGGGAGGAACTCCAGGATGCATTCCGGGCAAATTTTCAAGGGACCTATGTCTGACCTCCAGACGCGGACTTCTTAAGTCAGATAATTCAACACCGCGGAGAGTCTGCCCGCAAGCTTTGGAACAGATTCTTCACTAAGAAGAATCAAATTGTTGACTGTCCGGATGTCGAAGCCCTAGTGGCCTTCAAACACAGTATCCGGGACGAGTGGCTCGCCAGACACCTCGGCCAAGAAAAGCCGAGGACAATGGCCAAGAACTGCCTCATGACCCGCTTTCGCGCGGGTGAAGACAACTGGTTGGCCCGTAGAGGCACCAGCGACCCAAGTACATCCGAAATTAGGGATGGCAACGAGAAGCCACGGCACAATAAAAACAAACGTCGAAACAAGGAAGAAAGTCCAGACAACACAAGGGTCAACGCCGAATCCAGGGGCTCTCGACCCGGTCAACAAAAGAAGCCACTTAAAGGAAGCAAAGAAGGACCGTCCGGCCTGAACAAAGTCCTAGACAGACTGTGCCAAATCCATGGCACCCTGAAAAAACCTGCGAACCACACTCATAGAGAATGCTGGGTCTTTAAGCAGGCCGGAAAATTAAATGCCGAACATAGGGGAAGGGAAACACCAAGTGAAGACGAGGATGAGCCTCACCAGCCGAACACTGGTGGACATAAAAAATTCCCACCAAAGGTAAAAACAGTAAACATGATCCACGCGACTCGCATACCCACAAGAAGGCGCGAACGCGCGCTCAGAGACGCGTATGCTATGGAGCCCGTGGCCCCCAAACCTAACCATTGGTCGGCCTGCCCCATCATCTTCGATCATAGGGACTACCCGTCTAGTATGCGGCACGGAGGATCAGCTGCCTTGGTGCTCGACCCAATAATCAACGGATAGCATCTCACTAGGGTCCTCATGGATGGCGGCACTAGTCTTAATCTAATATACCAAGACACTGTCCGCAAGATGGGGATAGATCCATCCAGAATCAGCCAATGTAACACCACCTTCGAAGGGGTGATACCAGGCGTTGAAGCCCAATACAGAGGCTCCCTCGTACTAGAGGTAACATTCGGTTCCCCAGGCAACTCCAGGCGTGAAGAACTACTCTTCACCATCGCCCCCCTCCAAAACGGTTATCATGCATTGCTTGGGAGAACGGCATTTGCCCGCTTCAACGTAGTACCGCACTACGCCTACCTTAAACTCAAGATGACCGGTCCACGTGGCGTCATCACCGTTAACAGAAACACAGAGCATTCCTTATGCGCGGACAAGTACGCGACGACTCCAGCAGCCGGGCTCTAAGCGGCCTCTAATACCAGAAAGCATGATTGGTCGTTAAGACCACGGACACGGTTAGACGAGTCCGGCAACCCAGATAATCCTGATCTGGGCGCCACACATGTAATCCCATAGAGGACACCAGGGGCTATAGATATTTAATAAAGCCCAACTCTTGGCTTGACCTTATTAACAGGCCAATTTCCTACACCTTTACTATCCATTGGTGATAGCCAACTCTGAGCACGCTCACGTCATACTCTTCTACATGAGTTTTCCTTTCTTGTAGGCACCATTCGTGTGACACCCTCCCAGGACACGGCACAACGGAGACAAAGGCGCAGATGTGCAGCAGGGCCCCGCTCAAAGGTTTCTCTTCAGATTAAGCTCCTGTGTAAACCTTTTTTATTGTCTCTTGTTGCTTACACATCCCATGGGCACTACACCCAGAGAGGATACTGCCGTTATTGGCATTTCACCACGACAGACTAATGCACGTACCTGGAAATATATGGTTCATAATAAAGGGCGTTACTCAGCCCAGTATATGTTATAAAGTCCAAATACCTTCGCAAGTGTTCGGCGTCGCGAGTTTGGCCTTATATGCATCAGCTTCGAATCATGTCTTTGGTCAAATGTTGGGTTTACCCGGCTCCTGGGTTTGCCGCCTTATGTTCCATTCTTATCGGCTAAGGCGGCCAAAGGAGAACTACTGCGACTGTGCCCTGGTTATTCCAGACGAGCACCTCAGTAGAGAAAGCCAAAAACTGACTGTCATGATATAGCGAGAGACTGTTCAACCACTCGAAGACTTCTCGGAATCTTTAGGATTCCCCGCATTAACGAAGGACCATTTCTCGGTCATGTACACACGCGCCCGTATTCAGATGCACGCAAAAGTACCAGGGGCTACATAGTAGCCCCAACGTCAAACTCCTATGGCTAAATGAAAGTGTTAAAGCTATATAGTCTGGTTGCCTAGTTCGACGTGTGATCACCTCCTTAATGGACCAAGACGTTGGATCAAGTGTGACTACGCATATTGTCGCGAACACCCCCGCATTATAAGCGTGGGGGTTGAAGCCAACGACTGCTAACTTTCCAAATTGCATATATACATAAAACGGCCGCACAGGAGGCACAATAACACTTTCGGGCAAAAAGTATAAACATAGCCTCCATAATTAAAATAACATTGTTTTTACAATGAAACGATTTGTCACTCGAACATGACATTCTTCGAGCACTGAGCCTCTATTAAGCGAGCACCTTCTACTACCTGATCCAAGTAGTGCTCGGCCGGATCTTGGCCTCCTGCCGGATTCTGGGTCGCAATGATGGTGGCCTCCATATCTGCCCAATATGCTTTAACGCGGCCAAGAGCCATCCGTGCACCCTATATGCGTGCCGACCTCTTCATGGCATCAATCCGCGATACGACACCAAGGAATTGTTGCACTAAACCAAAATAACTGTCTGGCTTAGGCCCCTTCGGCCATAGATGGTCTATTACGGACCGCATTGCAAGACCGGACATCCTATGGAGCTCGGCCACAGCAGACATCCTCTCACTCAACGGCAATGTGCGCGTTGGAGCACTGAATTGCGACCAGAACAGCTTTTCCACTTCATTATCCTTTTGATCCTCAAAAAACTTGGCCGCATCAGCCGTACTCTTCGCCAAATCTGCATACGCGTCTGCCGGACTCCAGCGACGATCCAGAGGAGCGTACTTCGGATCTAAAAACTTCATCCGCAACAAATAAGGGTTTCCAGCCGCAATCTCTCCGGCCTGTCGAAGCTCCTCCCGCGCATCCCTAATTTCGGACCGCGTCTCCTTGGCCGCATCAAGTGCCTTCTTCAAGTCAGTCGACTTAGCCTTATTATATTTTTCAAGGAGCTCATACCGGTCGGCGACATCTTTCAGCTCCACAACCATCTCGGGTACTTTGTATTCGCTTCGGCGACGAGCAGCCTGTTCGGCTCTCAACTCTTCGGCCGCCTTTAGAGCAGCCACATGGCTAGCCTGGGCTTGTTCCTTGGCCAGGGCTAGTTCCGCCCTCAGGGCCTCCACGACAGCAACCCCGTCTACAGTCCAAGCATATAACATTAACATTATGCTCCTCTTGGTTCTTCCTATAACAACTAAGGAAAGCAGAGAACATACCTTGTGACTCGTTAAGCCACTCGTTCACAAGCGTGATATCGGCATCAATAACTCCAATCCGTCGCCACAGTTCAGCGACTTCAACGGACCGGTCGGCTGCCAGACCCTTAGCCACCTGTTCATAAACACAGTATGATCATTACTCAACATTGTGATCCTCCGATTGCCGCCTCGGGCTGGCAACCAGAGTCTCAGGGGCTACGATCTCTGCATTGGCAAGGTGTGCCAATAAAACCGCCTCACAACGCGTATCGAGGCAGGCCTAGAAAAACCGGTTCATGTTGGGCCGAGCCGTGGTGCAGAAGCACATCGTGTAAATATTGTCAGCAGATCAGATTTGTGGAATATCGTTCTTTCTACGGTGGTATGTGAAGATCATCTTGCAGATCTGGACACGATTTAAGTGTTCAATAATTGCTTTGGAGTATTCGGAGAGGGAACCCGCCTAGCAATGCCGAAGACAAACTGCATGCCGGACTCATCGTCATTGAAGCCTGGTTCAGGGGCTACTGAGGGAGTCCTGGATTAGGGGGTATCCGAACAGCCGGACTATGTACTTTGGCTGGACTGTTGGACCGTGAAGATACAAGACTCAAGACTTCGTCCCGTGTATGGATGGGACTCTCCTTTGGGTGGATGACAAGCTTGGCGATCCGGATTTAGATTTCCTTCTTTGTAACCGACTCTGTGTAAACCCTAGCCCCTCCGGTGTCTATATAAACCGGAGGGTTTGGTCCGTAAAGGGACGATCACAACAATCATAATCATCATAGGCTAGCTCTTAGGGTTTAGCCTCTACGATCTCGTGGTAGATCAACTCCTGTAATACACATATCATCAAGATCAATCAAGCAGGAAGTAGGGTTTTACCTCCATCGAGAGGGCCCAAACCTGGGTAAAACATTGTGTCCCTTGCCTCCTGTTACCATTAGCCTTAGACGCAGAGATCGGGACCCCCTACCCGAGATCCGCCGGTTTTGACACCGATAACAGTGTTCGAAGGATGTCATCTTTGAGTAGTTGAGTCCGGTTTGTAAGAGTCATGTAATGAACTCATTGTCTATGATATCTATGATTTAGTTTATCCTCCTTTTTTGCTGTTTATATGTCTGAAAGTTTACCAGTCGTCGGCTTCAGCCCCCATGTAAATATTACAGGGGTGTTTGTTGTCGCATGACCGCTCTTAATCCAACGTCTTGGTCCAATGTCATAGGCGTCTTGCGAGGTGAACTAGGCAATCAGACTACGCGGCTTTAGTACTTTCAGTTAGCCATAAGAGTCCATTGGTGGCGCTAAGTACTAGCCCCTTGTTGCATGATCAGTGAGCCGGAGTACGGCGCCTTTGCAACGCGGCTGGTCGAAGACCCAGCCCTTCGTATAACATGGCATAAATCGCGAGCAATTCGTAGTGTAACACTAAGTCGCTGGATCGCTGACCCGCTCTCGCTTACCATGACAGTCAGTTTTTGGCTTTCTCTACTGAAGTATTTGACCGGTCGAACCGGAAATACAATCGCAGTAGTTCTTCCTTTACCACCTTAGCCGAACTTGTGGAACGTAGGGTGGCAAACACAATTTAGCGGGGCCGAGTATAGCCCCTAGCACGTGTCGAACCACGTGTGTCAGTCGAATATGAGGAATAGCACAGATGACAAGGAAAAAATTCAACACCCAACCGAAGAGGTGGTAATTGTCTATGCCCTTTGTATCTTTATTGATATTTTGATGACAAATAATTCCATTCAACGCTAAGGTCATATTACATGCCTAAAGAAGAGACAATTTTACATAAGGGGAAGTCTAACACAGGGCCTAAAACCATAGTTCGGAAAAGAAACTTTAATGATGCCCTGCCGCACGTCTGCGCCTTTCCTCCTTAGTAGTGAGTCCTTTAAGAGGAGTGTTTGATGGCTGGGGCATGCTAGCCTTAAAAGGATCTCATGTGACAACCATCCGGTAAGTAGAGCTCTTGATGAACCCGCATAAAAAAGAAAAGGAAAGGGGGTATGCGATCCGTTTATGGTCAAGCCATGCAATGGACCTATTCTGCAGCATGCCTCCGGCGTCGCGCAGGGTATTTTTAGTGCGTAATAATGTATGTACAGTACCTGAACCGCCACCTGGTGGGGCGATCGACAGAGGCCGAACTGCTAATCAATGCCCGGATCCACTAATCTATGCACGGACCAGACTCGTTTGTATGCGTCATTGGCATTATTAGCTTGTGAACTGCTCGGCTTGATAAGGCCGCTATACACTTCGGCTGCAAGGGCCGCAGTGTGTTCTTCAGTCTGGAGTAAGCGCTCCATATTACCATTGACTGTAATGACGCTGCAAGGCTCGGGCATTTTGAGCTTCAAGTAAGCATAATGCGGGACTGCATTAAAGCGGGCGAAGGCAGTTCGTCTGAGCAGTGCATGGTAACCACTGCGGAATGGGACGATGTCAAAGATTAACTCTTCACTGCAGAAGTTATCTGGAGAGCCAAATACTACCTCCAATGTGATTGAGCCCGTACAACGGGCCTCTACTCCTGGTATAAAACCTTTAAAGGTAGTGTTAGTAGGCTTAATTCGTGATGGGTCAATCCCCATCTTTCGGACAGTATCTTGATAGATCAAGTTGAGACTGCTTCCTCTGTCCATGAGGACTCTAGTGAAGTGGTATCCATTGATGATTGGGTCAAGGACCAAGGCGCATACTAGTTGGATGGTCCCTGCGATCGAAGTGATCGAGCAAGCTGACCATGGGTTAAACTTGGGGGCGACAGGCTCGACGACATAGACGTCCTGTAGCGCACGCGTTTGCGCTCCCTTTTGGGGATGTGAGTGACATATATCATGTTAACTGTTTTCACCTCGGGGGGAAATTGTTTCTTACCCCCGGTGTTCGGCTGACGGGGCTAATCACCGTCTTCGTTTGGGGGCCCTTTGCCCTTGTGTTCGGTATTTAACTTACCGGCCAATTTGAAAACCCAACAGTTCCTGTTGGTATGATTTGCAGGCTTATCGGGTGTGCCATGAATCTGACAGGGCCTCTCAAGGATTTTATCTAAGTTGGATGGCCCGTCTTTGCCTTTGAAAGGTTTCTTCCGCTGACGGACTTCGGACCGCTGAATCCGGCGTTGACTGCCGTATCGTCTGCACTGTCGTTGCTGCTATTCTGATGTTTGTTTTTATTGCGGCGAGGTTTATCGTTGCCATCACGTACCATAGAGGTGCTGGGGTCGCCTGAGCTGTTGCTTCTACGAGCCAACCAGCTGTCTTCGCCTGCACAAAAGTGGGTCATGAGTGCCGTTAATGTGGCCATGGTCTTCGGCTTTTCCTGCCCAAGGTGTCAGGCGAGCCATTCGTCACATAAGCTGTGCATAAAGGCTGCTAAGGCTTCGGCGTCTGGACAGTCTACAATCTGGTTCTTTTTAGTTAAGAACTGATTCCAAAGCTTGCGGGCTGATTCACTTGGCTGTTGAATTATGTGACTCAAGTCGTCAGCATCCGCTGGCCGGACATAAGTGCCATGGAAGTTAGCCCTAAAGGCATCTTCCAAGTCTTCCCAGGTTCCAATGTAGTTTTCTGGGAGGCTGTTTAGCCAGTGTCGTGCTAGTCCTTTCAGCTTTAGGGGGAGATATTTAATGGCATGGAGATCCTCTCCTGGAGCCATATGAATGTGGAGAAGGAAGTCTCCAATCCAGACGGCTGGATCCGTCATTCCGTCATATGGTTCGATGTTTACAGGTTTAAACCCTTCGGGAAACTAATGTTCCATAACCTCATCAGTAAAGCATAAGGGGTGTGCGGCTCCTCTGTATCGAGCGATGTTGTGGTAGAGATCGGCTGGCATCTGGGTCTGGTACTGATCCCGGACATAGTAGTGGTCATCACGCGGGGCTTCATAGCCATTGTCTCGTGCCGGGGCATGTCCCCTTGATCCACAGATTGATCTGGCATGACCAGCTGTATAGGCTAGGTCACGTTGCAAGTAGTAAGTATATCTCGCGGTTGTAGTCTCCCTGCCTCTTCGGCGAGGGGGTGCGGGTTGGTGTTTGGCTTGATATGCCGCTTTGTCCCGTCCACGTGGTGGTCAGTTTGGTTGGTCTTCCTGATTGTATTTTGACGGTATTGGTTCAAGGACTTCGTCGTCGAATTGAGGCAGCAGCTTGCGCCTAGGGTAACTTTTGACAGGTCGCTCTTGGCCGTATTGCTCGGCAGCCAGGACCTTAGTCCACCTTTCGTTCAGCGTGGCTTGCTCTTCTTTGAGCTGCTGCTACTTCCTCTTCAGGCTCTGAGCTGTAGCAATAAGCTTTTGCTTGAAGCGTTCTTGGTCGAGGGGTTCCTCTGGGACAATGAAGTCCTCGTCACCGAGGCTGACCTCCTCTTCGGATTCTGGCATGTAGTTGCTGTCCTCCGCGTCTTTGTTGTCAGCGCGTCCAGGGCTGTATTCACCTTCTTCCTGCTCATCCTGTTCGGATGTGGGCTCGATAAGGTGTTCATTATCTTCTGCACCATCCAGAGTCTCGTTGTCTCTGGTGCCGATATTACTATCCTTCTCCCGACGCGACCGGGAGCGACGCCGCTAACGTCGGTGCTTTGGTGGTTTATCGACGGGTCTATCCTTATCTGGGCTTGGGTTCTCTTCTTCGTTCTTCGGAGTGTCCACCATGTATACATCGTATATTGAGATGGTCGTCCAACGCCCCGTAACGGATGGGACTTGGCTTTGTTCGGCGTCGGCATCGTCGTCCATACCGTCGATGTCTTCGGACACATAATCCAGCATGTCGGTTAAGTCCTCGACAGTGGCTATCAAGTGGGTGGTGGGTGGGGCATAAAATTTCCCTCTCTCAGCCCCCAGTCCAGACTGGGTGCAGTTCGGAGGTAAGGCCTCCGTGATGGCGAGAGACTGCATCAGACCTAATGCTTCATCTAAGAGCGGGAGCGGGAACCGCGGTTCTGCCGCGATGTGTTCGGCTTGGAGCGCCTGATCGGATCCGCTAAGTGCAGACCTCGGCAGTTTGGAACGGTTGCCCAAAGCCAGGTTTAAACCCACGTCTGGGTCTTCGGAAGGAAGTTTAATAAGGGGAAGAAGTCCGGTGGGGTTTACGCTCCCGTCTTCGGACGATGAGACCTGCCCCGAATCTAAGGCCGAGGTGAGTGCTGGTCTTGACCCCTGGACAAGATACGACAGGGGATTCGAAGAGTCTTCTTGGATGGGATGAGAGTGGCAGCCAAGGCCGCGAACCCATCAAAGACCAAGTCTCCTCGGATACCAGCAATATAATTCAGGTTTCCAAACCTGATCTGGTGGCCGGGGGTGTAACTATCGACCTACTCAAGGCGGCCAATCGAGTTGGCTTGAAGCACAAAGCCACCAAACACAAAAACCTGTCCAGGAAGAAAAATCTCCCTGGACGCAGCGTCATCATTGATGAAGAGTTGAACCATTGATCCTTCTATCAACGGTACATCGGAGCTCTTAATGAAAGCACCAAAGTAGGTGTCAAAACCGGCAGATCTCGGGTAGGGGGGCCCAAGCTGTGTTGTAACATCCCAAATTTCCAATTTGGAATGTTATACACTAGATCATCATTGCATATCATATTTTATTTCTTTTGGGTTGATCCTAGAAATTCTACGCAACTCAAGGACCCTCGGAGAGAGTTGGGGATTTCGTTATTTTCATATTTGGGTTTTCTTGAAAATAGGATCATTTGATTTTATTTATTTTATCTTCAATTATTTCAACTATAAAAATATGAGAGAGGGAATAAAATGACTTTCCCAAAATAAGGAAATATTGAGGATTTAATAAAAAATCAAATAAGATTTATTTTGGAGTTTTTCCTATTTTATTTGAATTTAGGAAAAAATTGCATGTTTTCAAAACTGCATTTTAGGGCCAAGAAAATGTTCATCTTGTTCTAAATATTTTATTCAGACAGTGAAAATTTGTTTTGGCATTTTTAGATTTTTATTTATTTTTCTAGGATTCTATTTAGTTCGGCGGAATTATTTAAAAAAAACTCCGCGCCCGACTGGGCCGAAGGCCTAGCCGAGCCAGGCCGGCCCGCGCCAGCGCCAACGCCTCCTACTGCCGTGTCGCCGCCGGACTCGGGGAGTCTGACCCCAAGCCGCCGCCGCCACCTTGCCCCTCCCCCAAGATGGCCGAGCCCCTCCCCCCTCTTAAATACCCCGCCTCTGCCACCCCACCCCGCCACCCATC
>NC_041389.1:311164158-311182608 GCF_002162155.2 Triticum dicoccoides | reverse complement strand
GAGCCGCCGCCGCCGCTAGTGCCGTCGCCAGGAGCCGCCGCCGCCGTCTTCCGCCGCCGCCGCTGCAGCCCCGACACCCCGCGCCGTCCCGCCGGTGTCGTGATCCTAAGTCTGACAGTAGAATGGGGGGTAGGTATGGAGAGGCAAGATCCTAGCTATGGAGTAGTTGTACAGACGAGTGTTTTACGAGTTCAGGCCCTTCTCGGAGGAAGTAATAGCCCTACGTCTCGGAGCCCGGAGGCGTTCAACTGGATTACATGTGTGAAAAGGTACAGGGGTGCGAACCCTTCTACCAGTGGAGGGGGGTGGCTTATATAGAGGATGCCAGGACCCCAGCCAGCCCACGTAGCGGAGGGTTAAAGTACATTAAGGCCAGACGTTACTGGTAACGCCTTACATAAAGTGTCATCATGGCCATAAAGACTACTTAATTACACACCGTTTGGATACAGAGTAAATCTTGAGCTCCTGATGGTCGAGTGAGTCTTCATGGTCGAGTGTCTTCATGTTCGTCGAGTGTCTTCAAGCCGGTCGAGTGGAATCCCTCTTGGTCGACTGAAGACGGCTTCTTCTAAGAGATGTCCTTGGGGAGGGTACCTTGGACAGGTCCGTAACCCTACCCTAGGTACATGACTTCATCAGTAGCCCCCGAATGTATCAAGGTTTGAGTGAGGACGGAGTTGGCAATCTTTCCGACCTGCTTTCTGGTACTGTAAAGGTGTTTTTGCTCTGGATCAACGACTTTCAAGTGAGGGTGTCAACTTTCGTTCAGTCGCCTTGATCCATTCTTTATATCTGTCGATTGAATTTTATGAACTTGGAGATTTCCGAGCGACGGATCGCAGGAGATCTTCCGTCTGACAAGTTGCCCTGTGGTTAGCGGATTTAGTGGGATCCGAATTTTGGGAAGCGCGCGAAGCGGAGAAGACTGCGGTACTCGGATGGGATAAGGCAGGGACGCCTCAATTCCTGCGCCGCCTTTTTCTCCATGTATCGCGTGCGCGACTGTTTCGGGATTTGACAGGATCGCCTGGGCCTACCCGTCAGCCACTCGGAAGTGACCCCATATAAGGAACTAGGCGGAGGTTTTCTGAATAGTGCCTCCTCATTTTCTCCTCCCTCGTCTCCAGATTCATCTGCTGCGCTCGCCAACTGCCCAGCGCCTCCGCTCCTTTCTAGCTTTGTCGGCGACAATGGTGAAGGAGAAGATGGCGGCTTTGGAGCGGGCGAAGAAGGCAACGGCGCAAGCGAAGGGGAGAGTGCCCAGTCGGGGTGGATCCTCTTTGCGGTCTCGCCTGCCGCAGGGTTGGATCCAAGGGGATTGGATCCGCTCGACCATCACCCAGAAGGACCTCGACGACCTAGCCAATGAGGGGCTGATCGAGCACGGAGCAGCGAGGCTTCCGGGAGCGGAGTGGCAACCGCACCCTCAGGAGGGTGAGTGCGTCCTCTTGGCGACCCATGTAGATCGAGGGTTTTCTTTGCCGCCGCATCTTTTCTTCTGAGAATTTCTGAATTTCTTCGGAGCTCAGCTCCACCATTTTACTCCAAATTCCATCGCCTACCTCTCCGCCTTTGTATCTTTGTGTGAGAATTTCTTGGGTTGTCGGCCGCATTAGGGCCTCTTCAAACATATATTCACTTGCCATTCCCAGACGGTGAAAAAGGCCAGTCCAAATGACGAGAGAACCCAGGTGATCCAGATGTGTGGGGGTCTCGGGGTCCAGATGAGGAGTAAGAGCGCTTTCCCTGCTATGACCCTTCCCAAGTCAGTCAGAGGGTGGCAATCGACCTGGTTCTACTGCCAAGATCGGCCGACGCCAGGGCAGTCGACCGGGCTCCCTCCCTTCTCTATGAGTCGAGTGAACAAGCCCTCCTCTCTGAAAGTAGTTCCGGAGGAGAAGGCTCAGGTGAAAATGTTGATGGAGCGAGTAGTTCAGTTGATTCGTGACGGCGTGACCGGCATGGACCTTCTGGAGGTTTTCCTTCGGTGGCGCATCCAACCACTCCAGTACCGAGGCCACCCGATGTGGCTGTATTCTGGTACTGAAGACACCAGTCGGGTCCACCCAGAGGAAGTCGACGATGCTACATTGGAGAGGTGGATGACTGCCATCACGGGGAACAAGGACAACCCTCGTGGAGCTAGGAGGATCGTTCCATTCGACCAATCTTATGAGGTGGATAAGGTACGACTATTTTCCTCCGACTGCTCCGTCTATTTTGTTTCATCGTAAATCAGTCGATTGACCTTTGTCTTGCTTGCTGTCTTTCAGGAAACCACTGAGTTGTACTCGATGCCCAACGGGGCGCAGGCACACCCCGAAGAGGAGGAAGGAAGCGGAGGCGAAAGTCAAGAGGAGTGGGAGTCGGACGCCGATGAGGGTGAGGAAGACGCAGGTTCTGACAAAGAGGAAGAGGAGGAGAAAGAGGAGGAGGAACTTGCGCCTCCTCGTTCCGAAAGGAGGTCCATGCTCGCCCACGACCCTGCGGCTGATCGTGGCAAGGGAGTCGTGCCTGCTGGGCAGTCGACAAAATGTCCTCGGACAACTTCACCGACGCCGACTGAAAAGGCGTCGAAGCAACCTCGAGCGGCTCTGTCAAAACCGGCGAAAGCCCTACCGAAGATGAGGATGGAGATTCCGACTGTCTCTAGGTAACGGTCATAACTCATATTTTCCATTCTTGGTCGATTCAATCGCTGACCAACTGATATTTGCAAATCGCAGTGCTGCTACTTCTGAGACTTCAGCCAGGCATGAGGATCAGGAAATGGAAGATGCTGGGACTTCTTAGCCTGGTACAATCTGCGCGGTTTCTCTTCCGGTCGATTGAATCTTTATTTTTGATTTTGAACTTCTTCTGCAGCTCCGCCTAAGATTGTCATCAATCTTCCTGACGATGTCGACGAAGCGCCGCTGAGGCAGAGGAGGAGCAGGAAGGCGACTGTTGGCAAGGATGCGCAGGTTACGTTGGCACCTGGACCATAGATTCCCAAGGGGAGCAATGTTGCACGGGCTACCGTGTCCTTTGCGGAGCCGTTGACGGTTGCCCGCCCTTCATCGTCGAGTGCTGACCCGCCTTCTCTCTTCTCCACCTATCACGTCCCGGAGGACCAAGCAAGCGCTGCCCAGGAAGCCATACGTCAGGCCGGGATTATGACGGAGCAGGTGAAGGCGATCCGAACCGCCAGCCAAGCAGGTTATGACGCGAGCTCAGCTCTCCAGAGCAATGTCCAGGTTAGTTGAACACCGACTGGAAAACTTGATATTTGTAATGCACCCACTGGGTGTGTCAATTCTATAGTGGACTGCTGGCAGTCGACTATAGTCTTTGTGTCTTGAGATTTTTCACTTTACTTGTTCTACTCGACCATGGTCGAGTGGAATAATGAAACTGGTGGGGGCACGCTGAGTGCACCCACTGGGTGTAGTCCCCGAGACCGTGGTCGATTGCTGGCAATCGGCTATGGTCTGAATTTTTTAACAGTTAACTGCTTCCGGTCGACTGATCGACTCTGAGTCTAGCTGATAGAACTAGTGGGGGCACGCTGAGTGCACCCACTGGGTGTAGTCCCCGAGACTACAGTTGAATGTTTAGATTCATCTGCAGTCTTAGAAATAGTACGATTTTTCCTTTAGTCACTCGGAAGTGATCTGCCGTTGATGTTTGTCGACTGAACTTTCGTAGAAATCTTGTGACCTTGTTTCTTGTTATACCGAATTGGAGAACAAGTATATCCAGCTTGAGCTTGACCAAAAGCTTGTCCAAGTGAACTTCACGAAGGCGAAGGAGGAGGCAAAAGGTATGTTTGGTGAGAATCTTGACGACTGTCCTCGCTTCTTGCCTGTCTCCGAATCTGATCTTATTGTGATTTTCACAGAAAAACTGAGGGATGCTCTGAAGAAGAAGGACCTTGACCTTGCCGAGGCGCAGAAAACGGCTACAGACAAGACTAGGCTTGCAGAAGAGAAGTTGGCTTTCGTCAACAAACTTGAAGAAGAAAACACTAGTCTGAAAGCTGCTCTTGAGGTGGCCAACCAAGAAGTCACTCGACTGAGGAATGCCAATATGGTCCTGGACAACAAAGCTGGTGAACTGGCAGGAAAGAAGAATGACTTGGAGCTTTATCTGGGAGGACTCGCCGAAAAGCTGTTCCTCATGCTCGAAGGTAACCTCTTATCTCTGATTGGTAGTTACTGACTTGCTGTAGGGGCGTTAGCTTATTCTTGAATCATGTCCATAGAATTCTGCCAAAACTTTGAAGAGGAGACTAGTCGAGTGGAGACTGGCTTGGATCCCATCAATTCTCTGGTGAAGGATGAAACTGCTATGAATGTGCTCTGCCTCGAGTCCCGCATTCCTGCAGTGGTCGATTACCTTGCAAGACTGAAGGCCGCTATATCGCGCATCGACACATCACTCTGGCCAGAAGAAACGCTTCAGAACGACCTTGAGTCGCTAATGACTCGACTGAATGAGATTCCGAGTCGAGTGCAAGAGTGGAAGAAGTCTTCTGCCCGGTGCGATGCTGATGTCGCTCTGTCCTTGGTCCGCGTCCACTGCAAAGAAGCTCGAGAGGACAAGCTGGTGTCTCTCAAGGTGGCCAATACTAGGAAGCATGACTTCCATTCTTTCATGGAGACCTTCATCGCGGCCGCCACTCGGATAGCAGATGGGATCGACCTGGACGAGTTTGTTGCGCCTTCCAGCCCTCCGCAGGAGGGGTAAAAAACTTCTATGCTCGATGATTTGAATTTGCCTCGGAATGCCGAGTGATTTTTGTAGCCGCCAAACTTTAACAGGCTTGATGCCTGAGCACTTCTGGGTCCGTAGGACGTTATCCGAACTTGATTTGCCGTTGAAATACATTTGCTTCTTTCGGATAACCATCTTCTTTGGGTTGGAATATATGCTAGCATATGAAATGCTCTTTTGCAGGTAGGAGTGAAGCACAAATTGCAGTCGACTTGTGCTCGTTATGTTTGGGCGAGTGCTTGGTTGCAACCAAGCCTCTGAGTGAGAAACTTGTTCTCCACTTGGAAGGATTTCAGAAACTTAGGCGAGCACTGAGCTGCAGCTAAGCCCTCGAGTGGGAGGTTTGCTCTCCACTCGGTAGGAATTTAGAAACTTAGGCGAGCACTGAGCTGCAGCTAAGCCCCCGAGTGGGAGGTTTGCTCTCCACTCGGCAGGAATTTAGAAACTTAGGCGAGCGCTGGGCTGCAGCTAAGCCCCCGAGTGGGAGGTTTGCTCTCCACTCGGTAGGATTTTAGAAACTTAGGCGAGCGCTGGGCTACAGCTAAGCCCCCGAGTGGGAGGTTTGCTCTCCACTCGGCAGGATTTTAGAAACTTAGGCGAGCACTCGGCTGCAGCTAAGCCCCCGAGTGGGAGGTTTGCTCTCCACTCGGCAGGATTTTAGAAACTTAGGCGAGCGCTGGGCTGCAGCTAAGCCCCCGAGTGGGAGGTTTGCTCTCCACTCGGTAGGATTTTCATGGCACAGCTTTGGAGGAGAAGGTAGCAGTCGACCTGCGCTTCGTCCTCCTTGCGGGACGCGTGTTGTGTTTGTGATGTAGCACGGAAGGAGGAAGCGGGGGTCGACTTGCGCCTCGTCCTCCTTGCGATGCGTACAATGTCTTTTATTCTTAGGCGAACACAAGGTTGCAGCTAAGCCTCCGATTGGAAGACAGGCTTATCACTCGGTAGGATTTTCAAAAACTTAGGCGAGCACTGGGCTGCAGCTAAGCCTCCGAGTGGAAGGTTGGCTTACCACTCGGTAGGATTTTAGAAAACTTAGGCGAGCACTGGGCTGCAGCTAAGCCCCCGAGTGGAAGGCTGGCTTACCACTCGGTAGGATTGTGTTTACTTAGGCGAGCATTGGGCTACAGGTAAGCCCCCGAGTGGAAGGCTGGCTTACCACCCGGTAGGATTTTGTTTACTTAGGAGAGCACTGGGCTGCAGCTAAGCCCCCGAGTGGAAGGATGGCTTACCACTCGGTATGATTTTGTTTACTTAGGCGAGTACTTGGACTGCAGCTAAGCCTCCGAGTGGGAGGCTGGCTCGCCACTCGGTAGGATTTTGTTTTAACTTAGGCGAAACGGATTCGCAGCTAAGCCTTCGAGTGGAAGGCTGGCTTACCACTCGGTAGGATTTTTTACAAGCTTAGGCGAAACGGGTTCGCAGCTAAGCCAGCCACTAGGGGATAGATTTATGAGAGAAAAAGCAATAACAATCACTAAGAAAATTATGAAACTCTTGTCTTTGATGAATACACTACAGGAGTACTTTTGTTACAACTCATCCGAGTGAAAAACTTAAGTATAAAAAGGGCGGATTAAGTCCGCGTTCCATGCTCTGGGCTCGGCAATCTGGTGCTCGACATTGTAAAGGCGGTATGCCCCATTATGGAGAACTTTGGTGACGATGAAGGGACCTTCCCAAGTAGGAGCAAGCTTGTGTGGTTTCTGCTGATCTACTCGGAGAACTAAATCTCCCTCCTGGAAAGCTCGACTCTTCACATTTCTGGCATGGAAGCGACGCAAGTCCTGCTGGTAAATGGTCAATCAGACCAAGGCCATCTCTCTTTCTTCTTCTAGAAGGTCGACCGCGTCCTGTCAGGCTTGCTCTGCTTCAGCTTCGGTGTATAGTTCGACTCGGGGTGCATTGTGAAGCAGGTCACTCGGCAAGACTGCTTCAGCTCCGTAGACCAAGAAGAACGGAGTTCTCCCAGTCGACCGGTTTTGCGTGGTCCTTAACCCCCAAAGCACCGATGGATGACCCATGCACCGGCTGCGTGCTTGAGGTCGCGCATCAGTCGGGGTTTCAACCCTTTGAGAATTAAGCCATTTGCAAGTTCTACTTGTCCATTCGACTGGGGATGAGCGACCGAAGCATAGTCGACTTGTGTACCCTAAGATGTGCAGAAAGCTCTGAATTCTTCGGAGTCGAAATTTGACCCATTGTCTGTGATGATGCTGTGTGGAACTCCATATCTGAATACCAACTCCCTGATGAAGCTGACGGCGGTGCCGGCATCCAGATTATTGATGGGTTTAGCCTCAATCCATTTAGTGAACTTGTCGACTGCTACCAACACATGGGTGTAGCCGTTTCTGCCTGTACTCAGAGGTCCAACCATATCCAGTCCCCACACAGCAAAGGGCCAGACGAGTGGAATGGTTTTCAAGGCTGAGGCGGGTTTGTGTGACATATTGGAGTAAAATTGACATCCTTCACACTTGTCGACTATCTCTTTCGCCATTTCATTTGCTCTGGGCCAATAGAAACCAGCTCGGTATGCTTTAGCCACGATGGTCCGAGAAGACGCATGATGGCCACAGGTCCCCGAGTGGATATCGTTGAGAATCATTCGACCTTCTTCTGGTGTTATGCATTTCTGGCTGACTCCAGTCGCACTTTCCCTGTATAACTGTCCCCTCATGACGGTGAAGGCTTTGGATCGGCGGACGATCTCCCGAGCCTCTTCTTCATTCTCGGGGAGATCTTTTCTTAGAATATAGGCGATATAGGGCACTATCCAATCGGGAGTGATGACCAGAACTTCCATGACCAACTCGACCACAGCTGGGACCTCGACTTTAGTCGGATCTGTGGCGCTTTTTGGCTGCGGGACTTCCTCAGTGAAAGGATCTTCTTGAACCGACAACGTGTGAACATGCTCCAAAAACACACCACTCAGAATGGCTTCCCTCTTGGAACCTATCTTCGCCAAGTCATCGGCTGCTTGATTTTTCAGTCAAGGAACCTGATGGAGCTCTAATCCCTCAAATTTCTTCTCCAGCTTTCTGACTGCATTGCAGTATCCAGTCATGGCCGGGCTTCTGACGTCCCACTCCTTCATCACTTGGTTGACAACTAAGTCCGAGTCACCGTAGACCATGAGGCGACGGACGCCGAGTGAAATGGCCATAGGCAACCCGTACAAGAGTGCTTCGTATTCTGCTTCATTGTTGGAGGAATCAAAGTGAATCTGGAGTACATATCTGAGCTTATCTCCTCGGGGGGAAACCAAGACCACTCCGGCACCGGAACCATTCAGCATTTTGGATCCATCGAAGAACATAGTCCAGTGCTCCGAGTGAACTTGGGTCGATAACTGCTGTTCAGTCCACTCGGCGAGGAAATCTGCTATTGCTTGGGACTTGATAGCTTTCTTTGCCTCAAATCTGATATCAAGGGGAAGAAGTTCAATTACCCATTTTGCCACTCGACCACTTGCGTCTCTCTTGTGCAGAATCTCTGATAAGGGGGCGTCGGTGACGACTGTGATAACATGGTCAGAGAAGTAGTGGGCAACTTTCTTTGTGGTCATGTAAATCCCATATACAAGCTTCTGATAATGAGGGTATCGTTGCTTGGACGGGGTCAGGACTTCGGAGATGTAATATACTGGGCGCTGAACTTTGAAGGATTTTCCTTCCTCTTCCCGCTCGACCGTAAGCACAGTACCGACGACTTGTCCTGTGGCTGCAATGTAAAGCAGCAAAGGCTCTTTGCTGATTTGGGCATCAAGCACCGGCTGGGTGGAAAGCAGGGTTTTTAACTCTGCAAACGCTGCATCAGCTTCTGGAGTCCACTCGAATTTGTCTGACTTCTTCATCAGTCGGTAAAGAGGCAATGCCTTTTCACCGAGGCGAGAGATGAATCGACTTAATGCGGCCAAGCATCCAGTAAGTTTATGGACATCATGCACACGCACGGGGCGTTTCATTCGGAGTATAGTGCCCACTTTTTCTGGGTTAGCGTCGATTCCCCATTCGGAAATGAGAAAACCGAGCAACTTTCCACCAGGAACTCCGAATGTGCATTTTGATGGATTAAGCTTGATATCATACCTCCTGAGGTTGGCAAATGTTTCAGCTAGGTCGGTCAGCAGGTCGGAACCTTTCCGTGACTTGACCACAATGTCATTCATGTATGCTTCCACATTCTGACTGATTTGAGTGAGCAAACACTTCTGAATCATCCTCATGAACGTGGCTCCAGCATTCTTGAGGCCGAATGGCATGGTGACATAACAGAAGCACCCGAATGGGGTGATTAAAGCCGTTTTGATCTCATCGGGTCCAAAAGACGGATCTGATGGTACCCGGAATGGGCGTCCAAGAAAGAAAGTCGCTCACATCCCGCAGTCGAGTCGACTATTTGGTCGATGTGGGGAAGAGGAAAATGATCTTTCGGGCAGGCCCGATTGATATGCTTGAAATCGATGCACATGCGAAGCGAATTGTCCTTTTTGGGGACCATGACGACATTGGTGAGCCACTCGGAGTGGTAAATCTCTCGGATAAACTCTGCTGCTAGGAGCCGAGCCACTTCTTTGCCAATGGCCTTCCTTTTCTGGAAGGCAGACCGTCGCAGATGTTCCTTCACAGGTTTCGCCTTTGAATCAACTCATAGACGATGCTCAGCCAGTCCCCTGGGTACACCCGGCATGTCAGAAGGTTTCCATGCAAAGATGTCCTAGTTCTCACGGAGGAACTGCATGAGCGCTTCTTCCTATTTGGGGTCGAGTGTTGTGGAGATATGAGTCGGAGCAGCGTTAGGGTCGGTCGGGTGGATGTGAACGGGTTTTGTCTCACCAGACGACTGAAACGCTGATTCCGTAGCAGGCGTCTTGGCTCGCAACAAATCACTCGGGTCTGCATTCCTTTAGTGTTTTTGCCACTCTTCTGCCACCATCTGAGCATCGGCAATCTTTGAGCCCTTCTGGAAGCACTCTTCTGCCTTCTTGCGGTTACCAGTGATAGTGATCACGCCCTTAGGGCCTGGCATCTTTAGTTTGAGGTACACGTAACAAGGTCGAGCCATAAAACGTGCATATGCTGGTCTGCCCAAAATTGCATGATAGGCACTCTAGAAGTCCACAACCTCAAATGTCAGCTTCTCTTTGCGGAAATTCTTTGAATCGCCAAAAACTACATCAAGAGCAATCTGACCGAGTGATGCGACCTTCTTGCCAGGAATGACTCCATAAAAACTCATATTGCTCGTGCTCAGTCTGGACATCGGAATGCCCATCCCATTCAGTGTCTTAGCATACAGTATATTCAAACTGTTGCCGCCATCCATCAACACTTTGGTCAGTCGAGTGCCCTCAACGACCGGGTCGACCACCAACGCTTGCCTCCCAGGGGTGGCTATGTGCGTGGGGTGATCAGATTGGTCGAACGTAATGGCAGTCTGAGACCACTTCAGGTAATTGGGTGTTGACGGAGCAGCCATGTTCACCTCTCGGTTTATAACTTTCAGTCAGTTTTTGCTTTCAACATCGCCAAAAATCATCAAGGTGGAATTGACCTGCGGATATTCTCCGTCACTATCCTCCTTGTCCTCAACTTTGTCCGACTCTTTTTCTTTGTCCTTGGACTGCTTCCCTTGGAACTGCTGTATCAGGAGTCGACATTGTCGAGTGGTATGCTTCGGGTAGATGAAATTACCCTCTTCGTCGTTCTTGGTGTGGATGTGACATGGCAAATACAACACGTCATTTCCTTCCTTATCTTTTACCTTCTTGGGGTTCCAAGGCCCCTTGGGTTTCCCTTTGAATTTTCCTTGGTTCAGGGCCAAGGCTTCTCTAGGTGCGGCTGTCTTAGCTTTACGCTTTTGCTTCCGACTAGAATTTCCGCCTCCGGTGTCTTGGGCGACTGACTTGTGCTTGCCGCTCCGGAGCCGATCCACTTCCTCACCATTGGCATATTTGGTGGCTATTTCCATCATTCGACTCAGAGACATGTCTCCGGTTCGACCGAATTTCAGGCTTAGCTCACTGTACTTTACGCCCTCCTTGAAGGCGCAGACCGCCTGGTGATCGGATACATTTTCTACTATATGATGCAGTGTGATCCACCTCTGGATGTAATCTCTCAGAGTCTCATTCGACTTTTGCACACAAGACTGCAGCTCTGTCAGCCCTGCTGGCCGCTTGCACGTTCCTTCGAATGTCTTGACAAACACTTGGGAGAGGTCCTCCCACGTGTAGATGCTGCTGGGCGTCAACTGATTTAGCCATGCCCTGGCTGACCCTTCCAACATGAGAGGCAAATGTTTCATGGCCACCTCGTCATTTCCACCGCCGATTTGAACAGCCACTCGGTAGTCCTCAAGCCAAGTGTCAGGCTTGGACTCACCGTTGAACTTGCTGACTCCAGTCGCCAACCTGAAGTTGGGAGGAATCACCGCGGCTCTGATGGCTCTGCTGAAACACTCTGGTCCGGAGACGTGCACTTGGTTGTTGGTGGGTATGTCTCTGTCATTACCCTCTCTGTGGGCTCTGTTTCGGTCGACCAGACCTTGAATGATGATGGATCTCGCGTCAAAGCCTGGTTCTCTAGGGTCGACTGGAATTCTTCGTCTGCCACTGTACTGGCGTCTGTCATCTTGCTGTCGAGGCATATATGATCCACCTCTCCGGGGAGGGGTGGGCACTCGACGTCGATCGTTGCGATCGACTCGGTGATCATCCTGCTCATAGTTCATGTACTGATCGTGTCGGTCGCCATGCCCTTCACGCCTCGGGGGCGATCTGGGGCTATGAGCTGACTGGACAGTATTCGCCGCCACGGACCTGCTATGAATCCTGTTCCGCGACTGCGACATAGCCGAATTCTGATCCCCACCTACCCGGAGCAAATCCCTGATCTGCATCAAGCCTCTACCAGCCTCTGACTGGGAAGGCTGAATCGACTCTGCTATACGTGTTGCAGCTGCCAAATTCTAGATTGGAGTGCGGTATACCTGAATCGGAGGTTTAAAGAGTTGGCGTCGACTGGAGTCTGGAATCTGTTGCCGCGTGCACTCGTCGAGTACCCGCTGAAGGTTCTCCAGTCGAGTGCGCTCTTCCAGGTTGGCCAAGCACGCGTCCTCTAAGGCGCGAGCCTCAGGGGTTTCTCCAACGATCGGAGTATGAAGCGCATCCATGTTCCAGCGGCGAAGCTCTTCCCTCTGCTGTGAGTCGAGGAGCTCGGGGCGGTACTCCTCATGGTCGTGCGACGGGTCGCCTCCGCCGTTGCCTCCCTCGGTGTCAGGAAAGCCGGGGGAAACGTGCGGTCCATTGACCATCAGGACCTCCACCACCGGATCACTGCTGTCGCATTCGGATGCAGTCTCTGCGGAGCCAGTCGACAGGTCGAACAGGCCGTAGAGAGATTCGTCGGGCTTGATTGCCACGACTTGGGCAGTGGTCGACTGGCGAGCCACTGCGTGCCTCACCCACCGCTGAAGCCTCGACCGACCGGAGCGCTTACGCTGACGGGAAGCTGGGAGGGAGGATGACACGAAAACCGGCTGATACTGAGTCGACGGTTGCCGCAGAAGGACGCCGCGGACGCATGCTCGAAAATGCATAGCTCCACGGACCGGGAGCACATCCACATCGAGCGGGGCCTCCTGCAGCCAGGCAGAGTGGTCGGCAACGAATGTGAGCGCACTGAGACGGATTTCGCGGCCCTCAACAAAAACTCCACCTGAAACCATGATGATGGGAATTGAAAAGATTGCAACTTCTCCAACAATTCGCTAAGACACCTGCCCCACGGTGGGCGCCAACTGTCGTGATCCTAAGTCTGACAGTAGAATGGGGGGTAGGTATGGAGAGGCAAGATCCTAGCTATGGAGCAGTTGTACACACGAGTGTTTTACGAGTTCAGGCCCTTCTCGGAGGAAGTAATAGCCCTACGTCTCGGAGCCCGGAGGCGGTCGACTGGATTACGTGTGTGAAAAGGTACAGGGGTGCGAACCCTTCTACCAGTGGAGGGGGGTGGCTTATATAGAGGACGCCAGGACCCCAGCTAGCCCACGTAGCGGAGGGTTAAAGTACATTAAGGCCAGAGGTTACTGGCAACGCCTTACATAAAGTGTCATCATGGCCATAAAGACTACTTAATTACAGACCGTTTGGATACAGAGTAGATCTTGAGCTCCTGATGGTCGAGTGAGTCTTCATGGTCGAGTGTCTTCAGGTTCGTCGAGTGGAATCCCTCTTGGTCGACTGAAGACGGCTTCTTCTAAGAGATGTCCTTGGGGAGGGTACCTTGGACAGGTCCGTAACCCTACCCTAGGTACATGACTTCATCAGCCGGAGCCGTGCCGGTGGTAACCGCCACCGCCGCCATGGTCCTGTTTTTTTTAAAACCCGATCCGGTTTTTCTTTAGAAACCCTAGATTTGTTTTTTTCTTATAGATCGGTTTTTTTCTTTCTTTTTCCCGGTTTATTTATTTAGTGAGCATTCGCCCGTTAGTTCTTTTTAATGGACGAGTTCACTGTTTAGTCTCAGTTAACGAACGTTCGTTTGTTAATCTGTTCGTCAGTTTGTCTTTTTCTTGGATTTTTCCGCAGTTATTTCTCATCGCGATTTCTGATCCGATTTTCGTTCGAGTATATCTTTTCGCTCGTTTATCGGAATCATGCGATTCAAGCGCCTAGAGTTTCGTCTCGAAACCCTCTTTTCGTTTAACTAACTCAAACAAGTCTTTTCTTCTGTAAAATTTGATTTAGGTCTAGATTAGTAAATGAAGCTTGTTTCTTTCGCTGTTTGACTTTCGTTGCTTCGTTTGATTTGATTCTTTTTGCAAACTGGAGTTCTTAAGTTGAACTTTCTGGTTAGTTCTCTTATTCGAGTTTTACCTGTGCATTAGATGAGTACTTATTGTATGCTTGTTTGTTTGCGATAGAGTACCCGGAGTGCGCCGCTTGCTACTTTGAATCGCTAGGTTTCACGGATCATCAGCAAGGCAAGTAACACTTTGATCATACCTCTTTACCACCCAGTTTTATTGCATTAGATCAATCCTCAAACAATTGCATGATTAGGATCTATTTAATATGTGGTTTTTGGGAAGTAGATGATGTAGTACCTATTACTTGTTTTATTATCAAACCCTTGGGAGTTACTCTACGTTTGCTTATTATTGCTATGCTATGCTAGTAGACGTGGATTGGGTGAGTGTATCCATGACAGATGTGAGATTGTTAATTTAATGGTTTATTTAAGGTGGCAACTTTAATACACATCTGGGTGGATTGAGGCACCTGGGTATTCCAGCGATTGCCTGTTTTTCTTTTGGACCGCCACCCAGGCTCAAAGGGATCATGAGATTATTCATGCTAGCAACTTCCATTTGCATCCACAAGCTACTATGGGCTCTAGCATAGTTGACTAAGTCGTGCGAACTCTTATAGTGGTAGACTAGCAGATGTAGGGGATGTAGGTTGGTACTGTCTACCCGATCATAAGGTACTAGCACTTCTGAAAGACTATGTATCGGTCATCCGTTTCTCAAACATCATGTAGTGAGAGAATCCCAATGGAGGAGATCGAGTCTTGTGGGGAAAAGTGCACAAACCTCTGCAGAGTGTATAAACTAATCATGGTTAGCCGTGTCCCCGGTTATGGACATCTTGAGTATCTAGTACTTGGATTATCATGTGAATCTCATCATGTTACTTTAATTAATATTGTTCGGTTTTAGTGATGATGCTTATTTGGGATTGAGAGGGTGTCTACACTCTCAATGTTTAACAACCACCATGATAGTTAAATAAAATTTATTCCTTTGTAGTAGGGAAAAATTGGCTTTACGCAAAACTGTAACTATAGAGCTTTTCCACCAAGCCATACATGCATGTAGTATAGCTTTTGTTTCATTACTCTCTATGTGTTACATTGCCAGCATATTCCATGTGCTGACCCATTTCGGGCTACAACGTTCATGTTGCAGACTATTCAGACGACAAGTAAGGTGCCTTTAGGTCGTGGTTCTATACGCAGTGATGCCGTTGTAGTTGATGGACTCGCTTATCTTCCAAGCCTTCCACCGTTATCATTATTAGATGGCCTTAAGCCATATTTATTGTAATAAGTTCTCTTTTGAGACATTCGATGTAATAAGTGTGTGATTGCTACTCTGTTATAAATCCTTCAAGTACTGTGCGTGTCAGCATTACTGATCCAGGGATGACACTAAAGCACAGAGATCAGACTGTTTGAGGTCTGGTCGCTACAAGATGGTATCAGAGCACACGCTGACTGTAGGACACGACCACTAAGCTAAAGCCCTAGATCACTACTCACTCTTCTCATTTCTGACTCCTCATCTTTTCTACTATTTTAGGATGGCGGATGCAAGGAACAAGTTCACACAACCGGATGAAGATACACCCTTTGGACGTCACTTGAAAGAAGTCACTAGATGTCAGGACCCTGATTCTATGCCACACCGATCTAGCATGTAACACTTCATATCACTTTGCGGCCTCACGCACGGTATTCCCACGGGTGTCGCCTTACCATGCCCGGGACCGTTTGCGCCTTTTGGCACACGTATATGATAATGTCGCTAGCATCCATATGGCAAAGAACCCGGGCTGACATGGCTAGTCGTGAACCCAAAGTGGCACTAACTTACAGGGACAGGCATACATGACCCAGCATCGAACGTGTCGATCATCAGCGAGTGAGTCCGGGCTGTAGCAACTGGGCTAGCAGGACTCCGGTAAACCGGGCTGTAGCAGGCTAACAGGACTCCGGTAGACACCGCGTGACATTTCCCTGAAGGGACAGACACAAGAACGAATAAGGACACATGCCGGCCAGCCTAAGTGTTCCGGAGCAGTAGCAAGCTACCAGGGCTCAGTGGAAAGCACTAGGAGACATTTCCCGGTAAGAGAGGCTACTAAGGATAAACAACTAGATAGTCAGATCCCACACATAGCAATACACATTACACGTATGCATAACATGCAAGTACGTGCTGTACAACATGGCATCACAACATAACTCAACAACTCATATAAATAAGGCTCAAAGAGCCAACATAGCATTTATTGCAAACAAGGGTCACAGGACCCATCATACAGAGCATACAAGCAACAAGCGGAAGCATTACATGTCTGAGTACAGACATCTACAAATGAAAAAGGCTGAAGAGCCTGACTATCTACAACATCCGATCAAGATCGTAGCTGAGGTACAAGCTACTTGTCGAAGTCCAAAGAAAACTAGTAAGACCGAAGTCTCCGCTGCAAAAACATAAATAAAGCAACATGAGTACAAAGGTACTCAGCAAGACTTACATCAGATCCTATCATACATGCATTTGTATCAAGAAGATAATGTGGGGTTTAGTTGCAGCAAGCCAGCTTTGACTCAGTGGCTATCCTGTTCTACGACTACAAGAACTTCTTGAGGTGAGACAACGTACACGAGTCCACTAATCACCACACAATACACTACAATGGATTCATCCCCGTCTCCCTACGGGAAAGCCATCCATAGCACTCACACTTGTCTTGAGCATTTTAGAGTATCCACTTCAAGTAGTCTATGTACCATGTAAGCATCCAAGAAGTCCATAACCGCGGACCCGGCTATTCGAATAGATCATGTTAACCGTGCAGGGGTGTACTTCTTCACACACGCTCTCGCCACTTACCGCCATGTACACATCATGTATCTCGGCAACCTTCAAGCGGAAGCCTGGCGAGGGTGTCGGCCACGACCTGACTAACCACACAAGACTCTAGTCCAGGTTTATCGCCTATTCGGGTTCCATCCGCAAGGAGATCCGGCCGGGGTGTCGCTCATGGCCCCAACGATGTGAGCAGGGTTCCCAAGCCCACCATTCGGGTGCCACTTGGTACACCGTGCCACTGTGCCTAGTCTGTCCCAAGCCCACCTGGCCGGGTGCCACTTGGTAGACTACTAACACTACCTACAAACACCAAAAACTAGTTGCGACTCCTGGACAGAGATCAAGTCGGTTCATAAGTCGAGAGAGTCAATTAAGGATCCCAATGTGTGGTAGTATCGAGTCATTGGACAACATACATAGAACTCAGTGCTTAAGGACGGTTCCAGTGAGGCAACCCACCATGTACTCCTACATGGCCTCTCACCGCTACCTTTACCAAATCATGTTCACACACTTCACTCTCAGCATCAGAACAAGAGCACTGCACTCCAATTCATTCCCAATGAATCAGACCTGACACAACTCTAAGCAATAGCAGGCATAGCATGGTAGGAACACAACATGGCTCAATCAACTCCTACACATGCTAGTGGGTTTCAACTATTTACTGTGGCAATGACAGGTCATGTAGAGGAATGGGTTCAACTACCGCAGCACAAAGTAGCAGATGAATCATTGTTGTCCTAATGCAATAACAAAGAGCAGGAGCGAGAGAGTTGGATTTTATCGGAATGAACAAGGGGGTTTGCTTGCCTGGTAGATCAACAAGAGGAGGCACTGCTTCACAGACAGGTACTCTAGAACGGACTCCGGAGCAGGACCTATCGAGAAGGAACAGTGTCGGCAATCAAAACACAAGCATATGCAACAAAATGATGCATGAACATGGCATGAAGATGTTATGCTGTTTGAGCTAATGCAACTAGCATTCAAAATGAATGAAGTCCATTTGAATCAAGGGTTCAAATGCAACTCCAAAATAAGCTCTTATGAAAGCCATTTACATGTTTTCACTTATACAGTAGGTATAAGTTGGTTTTTCATGCATGAAACTGGTACAGATGGAAAGATTGCATTTTTCTGATAATTTTTCATATATAAATTATTTCAATCTGAGTTACGGTTGAATTTCTATGAATTTTTGAAGTTTAAATCATTTTCTAGAATTTCCTGATTTAATTTAAATCCAAAAATCATTATTGCATCACCATTGAGTAAGCATGACGACAGCAGGTCAACTGCGGCTGACTAGGGTCAAACCTGACGTGTGGGGGCCACACGTCAGTGACACGGGTTAGACAGGGGGTTAGTTTAGTTTAATTAAAGATTAGGGGGCACTGGGGCCCACATGTCAGCGTCAGGGGTTAGGTTAGTTGGTGATTAGCTTAAGCTAATCACCTGACGGCGGAGTCCACCTGTCAGGCCAGCGAGGTCGTCGCCGGCGACCACGGGACACGGCGGTGTCCGTGTTACAGGCCACGGGGACAGCGTCTGAGAGCATCGGGGCGTAGCCCGGGCTCTCGCGCGTCTGGTGGAGTAGGTGGGAGGAGCTGGGGGGGCCGGAGCTCGCCGGAGCGAAGCTCACGGCGGCGGCCGGAGCTCGGGCTCGAGCGGGCATGCGGCTGCGGTGTGAGGGGGAGAGAACGGAGAGGGGGAGGAGGAGCGGCAGCTCACAGCGGTTGCAGCAGGCGTCGAAGCGGGCTCGGGGACGGCCGAATGGCGACATGCGGGCGGTGGAGATCCACGGCGGCCGGCGGTGAAGAAGACGACGGTGGCGGCGATGGAGCGCGCCCCTGGTCGCTTGGCTCGTCGAGGACGATGAAGGCGACGAGGCGGAGCTTCTGGACTCGGCCGGAGGGCGAAGAGGTGGCTCTGGCCATGGCAGCAGCAAGCGGCGGCGACCGGCGCGTTCGGCCGCGAGAGAGAGAGCAAGGGAGAGGAGAGGACCGGGGGAGAGTGAGA
>NC_041389.1:311149623-311163820 GCF_002162155.2 Triticum dicoccoides | reverse complement strand
CATGCCGGCCACGCAGCTGCTCCTACTGGCAGGAGCTTAAAGAAGTTCCTATCAGTTGGGCTGGGCCGCTGCTGGGCTGGCCACTTGGGCCGCCAGGTGGCTGCACAGGGAAGTAAGCCCAGGTAAGCTCCCTTTTTCCCATTTTCTTTTATTTCTATTTTTCTGACATTTGTTTTGATTTAATAATAATATTAAATCATTTTGTTTACTTATGCCAATTTTTGTAGGAACTAGTGGTATTATTCCAGACCTCCTCAACAAATGGCATAATTTTTGGACATATATTATATATATGACAAATATATATCCAATGCAAATAATTATGCATTAATTCCAAATGCCCAAAATAAATACTTATGAGCTCCTAAAAATATTGGTTTGATTTTTATCTCTGTCCAATATTGTCCGAGAGCAACATGAGCATTTTCTTGGACCTTTTTGGAGCAATTTTTATTTGGGTCATTTCCAAAAATGATTCTGAGGGTTTCACAAATCCCCATTTCAAATTTAAATGGAATTTAAACATGATGCACAAGTGACTAGCTAGTCTAGGTCATACCAGAGCTAGGGATGTGACACTATATACCTGAACATCGGAGTACCAAGTTTCACCGGGACCTACAACACCACTTTACCTGAAGAGGAGCGCTGGCTGATTCAAGTTCAAGTACCAGGAAGGACGTTCATGCCCGTCATTGAGCACATAGAGTTTTCCTTTGATGCACCAACCTGGAGTCTAGGAAAGAGCATGGAAGCCCACATCACAATGGGACGTATTGGAGAAGTTTACCACAAGGATCTCAAGGATACTATCTACCAGATTTGTGGGCGCTGAGATGAGCAATGGGAGATGATCCAGCACCTGGAAGGATAGATCAATTGCAGCTTTCATCCAGGAGTTAAAGCAGCACATTCGACGCCAGGAGAACCAGATGTGCGCAGGCATGATAGACCTGAAGAAAGCCATGACCAAAATCATGGAACTGGAGGAAGAACTCAAGTCTACACGCGATGGATATGAGGAGGAAATAGCAACACTACTAGAGAAGAATGATGATCTGAAGAAGAAGCTAAAAGTATTTATGGGATTTCCCGCGACTAGAGGAGAAGACGAAGATTGCAGCTGTCCAGAGAACTACATCATCATCGACGACACCGACTCAGACCCAGACGATAGCGATGATGACTAGTTGATGAAGCTGGAGCAGATATCATGGAGTCTTCATCGGAGCAGTTTTTCTAGTCGACCACCATAATAGTAGTAGTATTCCCCCATGTATCTAGTATAGTCCGAGCACTTTTGTAATGATAGTTAGACCGTTGTATGCCCTTGTTTGATTGAATGAAGTGATTTTGTTTGCTTTTGTCTCATGTGCATATGGGTAGTGTTTTCCCCCTAGACCTCTTTCTACTCTATTTTCTCATCTTTTCTAAACCCTCAGATGCCTCCAAGACGTGACGATGGATTTGCCTTCCCACCGGAGCTCACTCAGTTGATCCAGCAGCAAAATGCGTTGATGCAATTGCTAGTCCAGAATCAGAATCAGGGGAACAACAACAACAACAACCCACCACCGCCACCACCTGTCGATCACTTAACCCGTTTTCTTAGGCTGAATCCGCCGGTGTTCTCCAGTAGCACCGAGCCGATTGTTGCAGATGATTGGCTCCGCAAGACAACAATGGAGTTGACCACTGTAGGATGCATAGATGCGGGGAGGGTGCGTTTTGCCGCACATCAGCTTGAAGGACCCGCAGCATCATGGTGGGAGAATTTCACCGCCACTTACCCTATCAACACTGTCACATGGGATCAGTTTCAGCAGGCTTTCCATACTGCCCATGTTTCAGCAGGAGCTATGGCCATGAAGAAGCGTGAGTTTCGCAACTTGCGCCAAGGAGGACGGATAGTTTGGCCAGTATGTGGATGACTTTAGTAAGTTAGCATGTTATGCCCCAGATGACGTTGCTACGGATGCAGCTAAGTAGGAGAAGTTTCTGGAAGGACTAAATGATGAGCTGAGCATGCAGTTGATGGTAGCAACTTTCAACAACTACCAGGAGTTGGTAGACTGTGCTCTTATGATTGAAGGGAAGCAGCAGCAGATTGAAAACCGCAAGAGGAAGTATGGACAAGGGAAGTACAATTCTGGAGCTCAGCAGAAGCCACGTTTTACCCCGAAAGCGGGAGGACAGTTCCAGCATACCCATGGAGGAGGGTAGCTCGCACAATCATAATGGTCCCAAGAATGGTAACGGGAATGGAGGAAGCAATGCCCAGAGCCGTACCAATCCCTTAACACAAGCCAAGAGAGACCTGAGCCAAGTCACTTGCTATAAGTGTCAGAAGACTGGACATTATGCCAATGAATGTCCTGAATCCCAGAATGGCAATGGCAATGGAAGCTCAGGGAAGAAGCCAAACCCTTTCAATAGGGGACAGGTGAACCACGTTAACGTGGAAGAGGTTGAAGCTCAGCCAGATGCAGTAATAGGTAGGTTTTTGGTTAAGTCATTTACTACACTCGTTCTTTTTGATACCAGTGCATCGCATTCATACATATCAAGGGGATTTGTGGATAAGTATAAACTGCCAACCCAAGCCCTTAGGTCACTCATGTTAGTAACCTCGCCTGGAGCAGAATATATGGCTAGTCTATGGTGTGATCGGTTACCATTAAGGATTGGTAACTACGTGTTTCCCTCGGACCTAATAGTATTGAAATACCAAAGATTGGATGTGATATTAGGCATGGATTGGTTATCGAAGTATGGAGGGAACATTGAATGCGCCAGTAAGACGATTTTGCTCACAACGCCAGAAGGAAGAAGGATCAAGTATGTATCACGGCATGAGCCAAAGATGACTCAAGTAAATTCCTTATCAGGAGTTGTGCAGGAGGAAGTACCAGTGGTGAAGGATTTCCCTGATGTATTTCCCGAAGAGTTGCCAGGCATGCCACCGGATAGAGACATTGAGTTTTTGATTGAGCTTTTGCCAGGCACAGGGCCAATATCTAAGAGACCATACAGGATGCCTGCAAAAGATTTGGAGGAGATTAAGAAGCAGATTAAGGAGTTACTGGATAAAGGCTATATTCACCCAAGTTCTTCGCCTTGGGGATCACCAGTACTTCTAGTGGAGAAGAAGGACGGATCATTAAGGATGGTTGTTGATTATCGAGGATTGAATGCAGTAACAATCAAGAACAAGTACCCACTACCGATGATCAATGATCTGTTTGACCGATTGCAATGAGCTAAGGTATTTTCCAAGATCGATTTGCGATCAAGATACCATCGGTTGAAGATTCGAGAGTAGGATATACCTAAAACGGCTTTTACCACCAGGTATGGGTTGTACGAGTATACCGTTATGTCATTTGGTCTGACTAACGCAGCTGCCTATTTCATGAACATGATGAACAAGGTTTTTATGGAGTTTTTGGATAAGTTCGTCGTGGTGTTCATTGATGATATTTTGGTCTACTCGAAGAATGAAGATGAGCATAAGGAGCATTTGCGTTTGTTTCTGGAGAAGCTCAGAGAACATCAGTTATACGCCAAGTTCAGCAAATGTGAGTTTTGGTTGAAGGAAGTTGGATTCCTTGGACATGTTATATCCGGAGAAGGAATAGCAGTAGATCCCACCAAGGTTTTCAATGTGACAAATTGGGTAGCACCAACAACAGTTGGAGATCCGGAGTTTTCTTGGACTGGCAGGATACTACCGGAGATTCATTGAGAATTTCTCGAAGATTGCGAAGCCCATGCCGGAGTTGTTGAAGAAGGATACCAAGCTCAAATGGACTGAGGAATGTGAGGCCAGTTTCCAGGAGTTGAAGAAACGTTTGGTTACCTCGCGAGTGTTGATTCTGCCAGATCAAAGCAAGGATTACGAGGTGTATTGTGACGCTTCACGTCGAGGACTTGGAGCAGTGCTTATGCAGGAGGGACGAGTTGTTTCGTATGCTTCACGACAGCTGAAACCTCATCAGTTGAATTATGCCACCCATGATTTGGATTTAGCAGCCGTAGTGCATGCGTTGAAGACTTGGATACATTTTCTCATCGGAAACCATTGTGAAGTGTACACGGATCACAAGAGTTTGAAGTATATTTTCACGCAGAAGGAGCTGAATCTCAGGCATAGGAGATGGTTGGAGCTCATCAAGGATTATGATATGAGATTGCATTATCATCCCGGAAAGGCTAACGTAGTAGCCCATGCGTTGAGCCGCAAGAGCCGTGTCCACACACTAATGACCGGGGATTTACCAAAGGAGTTAGCCGAGGACCTTCATGAGCTATGTTTGGAGATAGTTCCGAGAGCCTATGTAGCAGCACTGGAGATTCAATCTACTTTGATGGATAAGATCAGAGAAACTCAAAAGACTGACAAGGAGATTGCCTCTATAAAGGAGAAGATGAGCAAAGGAAAAGCTAAAGGATTTCGTGAGGATGAGCATGATACCCTATGGTTTGAAGACCGTGTTTATGTGCCTAATGACCTGGAGATCAGGAAGTTGATTCTGCAAGAGGCCCATGATTCACCATATTCGATTCACCCAGGAAATACCAAGATGTATTTGGATTTGAAGGACACTTTCTAGTGGACCGGAACGAAGAAGGATATTGCGGAGTATGTAGCAGTTTGTGATGTATGTCAGAGAGTAAAGGCAGAGCATCAGAAGCCAGCAGGATTGTTACAGCCATTGCCAATACCCGAATGGAAGTGGGATAAGTTAGGCATGGATTTTATCACGGGATTGCCCAGGACTCGTTCAGGCTACGACTCGATTTGGGTTGTAGTTGATCGTTTGACAAAGGTAGCTCATTTCATCCCAATGAAGACCACTTACACCAGTGCTAAGTTGGCAAAGATATACATGACCAGGATCGTATGTCTGCATGGAGTTCCGAGGAGCATTGTATCAGATAGAGGAACTCAGTTTACCTCAAAGTCCTAGAAACAGTTGCACGAAACTTTGGGTACCAGGCTAGAGTTTAGTACAGCCTTTCATCCGTAGACAGATGGACAGACCGAGAGAGGCAATCAGATTTTGGAGGATATGCTGAGAGCTTGTGCGCTAGATTATGGATCTAGTTGGGATGAAAATTTGACATATGCAGAGTTCTCTTACAACAACAATTATCAATCTAGTTTGAAGATGGCCCCTTTTGAAGCCTTGTACGGAAGAAGGTGCAGGACCCCGTTATCGTGGGATGAAGTTGGATACCGCCAGTTGTTTGGACCGGATTTGATTAAGGAGTCTGAACAGAAAGTGAAATTGATTCGCGATAGGCTCAAGGTAGCCCAGTCCAGGCAGAAGAGCTATGCAGATTCTAAACACAAGGAGACAGTTTACGAAGTCGGAGACAGAGTTTATCTTCGGGTATCTCTACTTCGAGGAGTTAAGCGCTTTGGAGTTAAGGGAAAGTTAGCACCACGTTTTGTGGGACCATACAAAGTTTTGGAACGTATGGGAGAAGTTGCCTACAAGTTGGAGTTGCCTGAAGGATTGTCAGGAGTTCATGATGTATTCCACGTTTCCCAGTTGAAGAAGTGCCACGCAGAGATGGCTGATATACCGCTGAGAGATACAGTGCCGCTGGAAGCGATTCAGTTGGACAGTGATTTGACCTATGAGGAGAAACCAGTTAAGATTCTTGAGTATGCCAGCCGAGTCACCTGCAGCAAAGTTGTCAAGTTTTGCAAAGTTCAGTGGAGCCACCACACCGAGGATGAAGCCACCTGGGAGCGAGAGGAAGATCTGCTGAAGGACCACCCTCACCTATTTTCTAGCCAACCCGAATCTCGAGCGCGAGATTCATCTTAAGGGGGGTAGGTTTGTAACATCCCAAATTTCCAATTTGGAATGTTATATACTAGATCATCATTGCATATCATATTTTATTGCTTTTGGGTTGATCCTAGAAATTCTACGCAACTCAAGGACCCTCGGAGAGAGTTGGGGATTTCGTTATTTTCATATTTGAGTTTTCTCAAATTTTGAAAATAGGATCATTTGATTTTATTTATTTTATATTCAATTATTTCAACTATAAAAATATGAGAGGGAATAAAATGACTTTCCAAAAATAAGGAAATATTGAGGATTTAATTAAAAAAATCAAATAAGATTTATTTTGGAGTTTTTGCTATTTTATTTGAATTTAGGAAAAAATAGCACGTTTTCAAAACTGCATTTTAGGGCCAAGAAAATGTTCATCTTGTTCTAAATATTTTATTTAGATGGTGAAAATTTATTTTGGCATTTTTAGATTTTTATTTATTTTTCTAGGATTCTTTTTAGTTCAGCGGAATTATTTTAAAAAAAAATCTCCGCGCCCGACTAGGCCGAAGGCCCAGTCGAGCCAGGCCGCCCGCGCCAGCGCCACCGCCTCCCGCCACCGTGTCACCGCCGGACTCGGGGAGTCCGACCCCGAGCCGCCGCCGCCACCTTGCCCCTCCCCCAAGCCGGCAGAGCCCCCCTCTTAAATACCCCGCCACCGCCACCCCACCCCGCCACCGGTCGCCCCGTAGCAGGAGCAGCCGCAGCCGCCGTCGCCGTCGCCGAGCCGCCGCCGCTGCCCCGCCACCCCGCGCCGTCTCACTGGAGCCTCGCCGGAGCCGAGCCAGAGGTAACCGCCGCCGCTGCCGTGGTCCAGTTTTTTAAAAAACCCTATCCGATTTTTCTTTAGAAACCCTAGATTTTTTTTTCTTATACATCAGTTTTATTTTTTCCCCTTTTTCCCGGTTTATTTATTTAGCGAGCATTCGCCCGTTAGTTCATTTTAATGGACGAGTTCACTGTTTAGTCTCAGTTAACGAACGTTCGTTTGTTAACCTGTTCGTCAATTTTTCTTTTTCTCGGATTTTTCCGCGGTTATTTCTGATCGCGATTTCTGATCCAATTTTCGTTCTAGTATATCTTTTCGCTCGTTTATCGGAATCAGGCGATTCAAGCGCCTAGAGTTTCGTCTCGAAACCCTCTTTCTGTTTAACTAACTCAAACAAGTTTTTGCTTCTGTAAAATTTGATTTAGGTCTAGATTAGTAAATGAAGCTTGTTTCTTTCGCCGTTTGACTTTCGTTGCTTCGTTTGATTTGATTCTTTTTGCAAACCGGAGTTCTTAAGTTGAACTTTCTGGTTAGTTCTCTTATTCGAGTTTTACCTGTGCATTAGATGAGTACTTATTGTATGCTTGTTTGTTTGCGATAGAGTACCTGGAGTGCACCGCTTGCTACTTTGAATCGCTAGGTTTCGCGGATCATCAGCAAGGCAAGTAACACTTTGATCATACCTCTTTACCACCCAGTTTTATTGCATTAGATTAATGCTCAAACAATTGCATGATTAGGATCTGTTTAATATGTGGGTTTTGGGAAGTAGATGAGGTAGTACCTATTACCTGTTTTATTATCAAACCCTTGGGAGTTACTCTATGTTTGCTTATTATTGCTATGCTATGCTAGTAGACGTGGATTGGGTGAGTGTATCCATGACAAATGTGAGATTGTTAATTTAATGGTTTATTTAAGGTGGCAACTTTAATACACATTTGGGTGGATTGAGGCACCTGGATATTCCAGCGATTGCCTGTTTTTCTTTTGGACCGCCACCCAGGCTCAAAGGGATCATGAGATTATTTTTGTTAGAAACTTCCGTGTGCAGCCAAAAGCTACTATGGGCTCTAGCATAGTTGACTAAGTCGTGCGAACTCTTACAGTGGTAGACTAGCAGATGTAGGGGGTGTAGGTTGGTACTGTCTACCCGATCGTAAGGTGCTAGCGCTTCTGAAAGACTATGTCTCGGTCATCCGTTTCTCAAACATCATGTAGTGAGAGAATCCCAACGGAGGAGATCGAGTCTTGTGGGGAAAAGTGCGCAAACCTCTGCAGAGTGTATAAACTAATCATGGTTAGTCGTGTCCCCGATTATGGACATCTTGAGTATCTAGTACTTGGATTATCATGTGAATCTCATCATGTTACTTTAATTAATATTGTTGGGTTTTAATGATGATGCTTAATTGGGATTGAGAGGGTGTCTACACTCTCAATGTTTAACAAACACCATGATAGTTAAATAAAATTTATTCCTTTGTAGTAGGGAAAACTGGCTTTACGCAAAATTGTAACCATAGAGCTTTTCCACCAAGCCATACATGCATGTAGTATAGCTTTTCTTTCATTACTCTCTATGTGTTACATTGCCAGCATATTCCATGTGCTGACCCATTTCGGGCTGCAACATTCATGTTGCAGACTTTTCAGACGACGAGTAAGGTGCCTTTAGGTCGTGGTTCTATACTCAGCGATGCCATTGGAGTTGATGGAGTCGCTTATCTTCCAAGCCTTCCGCTGTTATCGTTATTAGATGGACTTAAGCCATATTTATTGTAACAAGTTCTCTTTTGAGACATTCGATGTAATAAGTGTGTGATTGGTACTCTATTATAGATCCTTCAAGTACTGTGTGTGTCAGCATTACTGATAGGGATGACACTAAAGCACAGAGATCAGACTGTTTGAGGTCTAGTCGCTACATGTGTGTCTGAGGATCAATAGTAACAATGGAGAAGGGACACAACATTTAACTAGGTTCGGGCCCTCTTAATGGAGGTAAAATTGTGACACTCCAAAATTTTTATTTGGTTTTCAGCAAAAACTTTGTGGTTTTTGAAAAGAGGCCATTTAAATTTTTTCCAGAAAACCTTCCTCTTAAAAACTTCCTTTTCTTTGGCAAGGTTTTTATTTTTATTCAAGCTATGGTGTTTGATCTTTTGAAACTTCTTCTCTGTTGGTTCCCTCTCAAATTTATTTTGGGAGTTTAATCTTTTTATTTTAAAAAGAAACTCAATGAAAACTTGGGATTTTCATATCTTGAAAACCACCCATGACTTTGTATTTTGCCGATGTGGTAAAACCCCTCCAAAACCTCCCCTCCTCCTGGTAATCAACCTAAGTTCTCTGTCCCAACTAATCCAAGAAAGTTTTGGATTTTATCCTAAATTTCTTTTCACTCAAATCATTTCTGAAAATTATTTGGAGCCTGAGAGTTTTTCAAAGCAAGTACCCTTTTGCATTTGAGTTTTGACCTCAAACCAACTCTCCTGGAAAGTCCTTTGTACCCACAACCCAGAACCATCTTGATCCACTCCTTCTCTTTTCAAATTTTTCAAAATTCAGTCTCTGCAAGTTTGGACCAGATTTGCCAAATTTGGTGAAATTCATATCTACACTTCTCCAAAAATTTCACCAAAAATCAGGCAGCCTACTGGAGCAATGAGAAGCCACTCCACCAAAAATCAGCTCAAGGAAAAATCCCCAGAGGCCAAAAACATTCTGTCGAACACCTGAGCTGCACTGTTCCTTTGCAAATTCAGAAAATTCAGACTTCAGTGTCGTTTTTCGTCCGTCAGCTTCACTCACGCGTTGACAGTGCGCTTGGCGCGTTGCACGCGGCTTCTTCTCCCTGGCCAGCACCCCCCCACGCGCACTTGGCGTCTTCCCGGCGTCGGTGGCGCCCCTGGCCGCCCGCGCCGGCGTGTCTTGCGGCGGCCGAACCCCCGTGGCAGCCGACAGGGGACGGAACGGCGGCTCAACGCCGTTCGGCGCCGCCCAACGCCCCTCTGCCCTCTGCGTGGCCTCATGCATGCCAGCGCACGCCCGTGGCACCGTCGCCGTGGCCCGGCACGCACGGAACGTGCTCACTGCCGCCGACGGGCCCGCGCCGCCCCGTTCTGTCAAATTCGCCCATAGCACCAAATCCCAGCTCGATTAGCACCTAAACGGAACCGTGGACCTCCACGATGACGCCCAACGTCCTAATTACCCCCGACCAAGCCCTGCGCCGCCGTAACCTTCACCGGAGACCCCCGTTCACGGCCACTGCCTCGGGCCGCCTATAAAAAGGGCCCCCGAGCTCACCCTCGAGCACGCACCACCTCTACACCTCACCAAAGCTCTGCCAAGCCACCCGGAGGACCTCGAGGAGGTCTCCTCCCCCAACTCCGGCCGCCCCGATCCGCCTCGGCCTCCACCACGATTCGCTCCGCTGAGGCCGTCTCCGGCGCCCAAACCCCGTCAGTTACTCCCTCTAGCACCCAGTAAGCTAACGCCAGCATCAATTTGTCCTTCACAGCTCTCTCCGACGAGTCCCTCGACCACCCGAGCCGCCGTCTGCCGGAGCAAAGCTCGCCGTCGACGTGGTACTTGCCGGCGACCACCACCACCACCAACCGACGCGGGAAGTTGCCCTGAACACGGAGGTACCCTCCGATCCCCCTGCCTCGCCGTGGATCGCCGACGACGACCATCGCGTCTCTCGGGCACCGGCGAAATCTGCCGCCCCGTTCATATATTCAAACCTGACAGGCGGGACCCGCTGTCAGCCTCTCTGTCCTTTCTAAACGAAGCGTTTTCTGAAAGCGCCTTCTGCCAAATGCGCTTTCCCTTTGGGCTGGCGTAGTTTTTGCCGAAGTGTTTTCTGTTTTTATAAGCTAGCCCCTGGGAACTTTCTGTTTCATTACAGATGAGTCCCTGGGCAAAAACCTTTATAACTTTTAAACAGAAAGGTATTTTTGATTGATTCTTTTTCTGTTCTCTTTAAAATTTTGTCTAGTTTTTTATCAGATTTACTTGAAAAATATTTGGAATACTTTTTGTGCACCTCTTGGTATTTACGATAGCGCATATATTTTCTTTATACCGTAGACACCGAAGGAGGTGACGGAGCCGCGAACTTCACCGAGCTAGGCTCCGACTACTCCGAACCAGGCAAGCATGTTTGAACTTTTGATATGATGATTGTTTTGGCATGTTTGCATTAAGTAGTTTATGGCATGTTGATGAACATACCGATGAATGCCCTGTTACCTGAGACGATGAGGCAAGTGAGTTCCATGAGTGGATGGATGTGAGTATGCATGGCCATGTGTTGGCATGAGGATGGGTAAGATGGCAGTGTTGTAGCATGCCAGGCTTATGCCAGACTATGTGACTTCAATGTCAACTCGTATCATTCCAGTTCCTTCCATTTTTCCTTCCTTGTACTACCACAGGTTTTCCGTAAGGAATATGGCTTAGTAAGTTGTAAACCGCTTTCCTGGTACACACCAAAAAGGAGAGGCCGTGATGATGGTTCCATGGCCCTGGATTAAAGCCAGTCATCCGGTCAGGGGGCATGGGTGTTTCCGGTTGGGACCGAGAGGGGGGCACCCCTTAGAGCGCGCGTATATAAATTTGATCCCATGCTATTCGAGATTGTGATCTCCCCGTCTCAAAAGTTTTTCTTGGACGATGTCTAGGGTGATTCCTAGCATCGAGAGGTAGGATGGGTGTGTACTGGTTAGCTGTGTTTTCTCCCAAAAAACCGTAAACGGAACTAGTCCTTCGGGACTACGGAATTCCGTTGGCTGTGGGAAAAATTTTGTACAAACTCTGCAGAGTCATATATTCCTCAAAATCATCTATTCCATGTCCAAGATCGATATTATCTTATCCTGATCAAATGTCAGTTTTGATGACAGAGACTCCGGTGAATCGCATGAGTGCTAAGTCCGGTTAAATGATTATTCCTGTGAATGGACTAACCCATTTATTCTCATAAATTGAATGTTTATTATGAGTATTATTTACTTGTGAATGAAAGCCCTTTCTGCGATGTCGCTCAGACGTCCGACTGTGGCATTGTTGTATTTTACTTTCTTTTCAAGCCCTTTATGTGGTGTCGCTAAGACGCCCGACTGTGGCATTTCTTTTAAAGCCCTTTCTGTGATGTCGCCCCGACGTCCGACTGTGGCATTTCTTTTAAAGCCCTTTATGTGGTGTCGCTAAGACGCCCGACTGTGGTATTTCTTTTAAAGCCCTTTCTGTGATGTCGCCCCGACGTCCGACTGTGGCATTTCTTTTAAAGCCCTTTATGTGGTGTCGCTAAGACGCCCGACTGTGGCATCATTTCAGTATATTTATTTGTTCACCTTTCGAGGCGTCGCTTCAGACACCCGATCGGTCTTCATTTATGTTTTGTGGGATTTCAGGTGGACTACCGCCGTTTCCCTTTTACTTACCTCGTTATGCTAATTTTTGAATATACATTGGTGAATTAATCATGACGCATTCATGCATGCATTTGTTATATCTTACGTCCGAACTGTCTTGCGAGTACTTTCAAAGTACTCACTGGCTTGTTGATTTGGCCAGATGCTGATGAAGGCGATCTCATGGATGAAGAATTTGATAGCGAGTCCGACGCCTAGAGGAGTCCCAGTCAGTCTCGTGCGACCCTGGATTTGGTCACTTATTATATCCGCTTCCGCTACCAAATAAATTCATCGAGCCTCACCTCGACGCTCGAGGAGACGACAGCTTTAGAGACTTGTATTTCTCTCCCCGCTGTGTTTTTCCACCACCGCCCTATCCTCGAGTCAGTAGCATGCCTCCACACCACTGTGTCATGTCCGCCAATATGTATATTTATTGGCGTGCTTGTAATAATTTGGTTGAGCAACCGTAGTTCGACCCTGTAATATATTTTATGCTACTGGCTTATTGTATCAATAATTTGTCTACCAGTAAGGAGGATTTCTCTCATACTGGACTCAAAAGATTGGTTTCTCAATAAATATTTTTATTGGAAAACCGGTCATAACAAAAACCCTACTCCTGCTTGATTATATTCGAGGGTATAGGGGTTATAAGAGTTGATCTACCACGAGATCGATTTGGCTAACCCTAGATAGCTAGCCTAGCAATGTTGTGATCCTGCCTTCGATCTACCCTCCGGTTTATATAGACACCGGAGGGGCTTAGGGTTGTACAAAGTCGGTTTTATAGAAAGGAATAATATATCCAGACACCTATACTTGCAATCCACGCATTTGAGAGTCGCCACCGGACACGGGGGATAATCTTCCATCTTGTATCTTGATGGCCCATCAGTCCGGCCCACATCAATAGTCCGGACGCCCAAGGACCCCCTAATCCAGGACTCCCACATCAGTACCTCCACCTTTCCTCGCGCTTGCACAATCATCGTGATTCACAGCGCACTTGCATCTCACACGGTTAAGACATTATACCCGTGTCCATTGAGTGTCATCAGAGTCTTTGCAGCAGAAAAACGTTAGAGAGGGTCAGAAGACAGCCACATCAACATGTGGCCCAAAATATATATGAGTGAAAAGGGTGGTCTGTGATGTTCAAAATTCCAATGCACAACTTTGACCGCGTGGGCCCACGATTGGGCGCGTCCTCGAAGATCGATGAGAGGGGCCAGAAATCAAGAACCACCTGGAAGTGGCTATATGTAGGAATATTGGGTGTTATGTTTAAAACTTTAAATACACAATGCACAACTTTGGTGGCACCTGCCTCACAAACCCGAAAGCACCCTGGTATATATATGTAATGACATAATGTCACGGCTTGCTAGGATGCTTGGCCCACCACCTCCCACTTCGTGTCAGCGGGGCGGATGCACGTAATGATACTTTGGTCGTACATGCATGTCTCCATGACCTACCATAAGATGGACCAATGAATCTATCGTTTGGTCAGACGACAACTGTTGTTGTCGATAAAGCGCTTGGTACAATAGATTGAACCATCATAAAAATTGCATGAGAGGGACTACAAAACTAGCACCTCTTGCATGCGGCCCAAAATGATGTACGTTGAGAAGGGGTGATGTGTGTTTTCAATATAGAATAATGTACAATTTAGATGTGGTGCCTACCTCTTGATACTGACAACAACCATGAAGGCAAGGTACTTAAGGACGAGACACGCAGGGTGCGATGTAGATCGAACCCAGCAATCCGAGCATGTGTGAGGGAATCCTGACAATGCATGATCTCGGGCTTTGGTTGAGCGACATGTGATAGTGACCGGCCCTAACACGAACTAGGAGGAATCCATTTATGGCCAACACATACCCCTCATTATCGGTCAAAGGGATGATATATATATACACACTCGGGGAGCCCACAAATATGCGTGCCATCACAAAAAACCACAGAAGGGAGACATGGTCGATCAGAAGACCCCGTATACACTGCATGCAGCCCGAAAATATGTATGGTTACGGTGGTATGTGATGTGTTTAAATCCCGAATGCACAAGTTCGATGGGCCACCAACTACATTACAAACCGAACACCATACCCAACTCCAAGCCTGGTTCAATACGT
>NC_041389.1:311120910-311149358 GCF_002162155.2 Triticum dicoccoides | reverse complement strand
GGTCTACCATGGCACACAACTATATCTATACCCCTATATAGTGTGCGAATAACTTTGAAAGTTGGTCGTTGGATGAAGCCAATCCGATAGTACAGAGATGGCAAATCTCATGTAGGCATCATCATACATATTCAAGCCCAGCCAGTCCGAAAGGCTGATCCCAATGGTGGAGAAGGGGTCTACCAGAACGGCCGCACTGTTGTGGATGTTGTGCAAAATGATGGTGGTATCCGGCCGAAGGTATGCAAGCCAATCTTCGTTGGCACCGACCTAGACCTATATATAAGACGGTGGGCAACGGAGAAATTACGGAATGGAAATGGAATAACTAAGTACTACATGATCAAACTCCATTACTGACCTGCTCATCGGACAAAATCCGACTACCTCTCAATGTCGGCAACTCTAGCGGAGTCAATGTGCAACCATGGCCAGGGAGCGGTGGACTGTTCGAAGGATTGTCCCATAGAAGAACCTTCTCCTCGAGGACGCGTGGAAGACCAACAAGCATGGCCTTTTCCCAAGCCTGTTTAATCACCGTCTTGAAAAAGTTGGTGCAGGAAGCACTGAGTCTTGCGGCTGTGAGGATGTCGGAGCGGCCTGCGATTTCTCCCAGAGGATTGTCGTCCAAGGTCTCCCAGCCCCGACAAGGAGGAGAACCGCCTGGCGAATCCATGGGAGCAGCGACGAACTGCCTTCTCTTCGGAGAGAGGGGAACTGGCGAGGAGGAGATAAGAGCATAGTAACCGTAGGGCCTCGTCCCTTCCAACCTTAGATCGTTCGTTAGCGAAGGGGTGAGGCTATTATTTACTACTAGTACTAGCATTACGGGACGTTATGGGATTGCATTATACTGTAAATAATAACACTAGTAAGAAACTTTTGGCACTAGGTAGTAGTTTTTGCCGTGGATTAAGAAATTTTGGGTATGTTTTTGCTATTTTTTGTTCACGCCAACTAGTCTCAAAAAACGTCTTACATGATGTGACGGAGGAGTACGTACTCGTACTGTAGCAATACTAGTAGTACTTTTTCTCAACTAGTAGTGCGATGTACTGTACTTCCAGTCTACTCTATACTACTACATAGTGTATCAGTTTTAAAATTTTGAATCCTAAGCTCAAGAAGCAATTTGAGCCGTTGATGAGGGTCAATCCTACGGTCCAGGGCGAAGGGATTCGCGTCTATAGTATCAGCGTGTCATCTCATTTTATTCCAGAAAATTCCAGACCTTCCTGAGGTATTCGTTGTAGGTCACATGGACTGGAGCACTTGCAAGCTCTTCCATAGGACAACATTGTCTGGTCACGGACGTGCGATAGCCAATGCGCCATACCTCCTCATCTATCTCAATCTCCATCTATTTTAGTAGTAGATCAGACTAGCAAACGGAAAGAGCGTGATGATGCTGACGACAAAGCTGACTAAGGGGAGCATGTCCACGGTCAAGTGGTTTTGGGACTGGGACTGGGACTGGCATAAGCAGCTCTACAAGTTGAAATAAGTGTGTGAACAGGTCGTTCCTGTCCCATAGGCATCACATTTTCAAGGAACTGTATAGAATAGAGCAGACTTGGCAGCACATTAGTTAAGTCGCCGTGTGATTAGAGTGAAACATTAGCATTAAATGTATGTTTTCTCCTATGTAGTGTTTGCAAAAGAAAAGGTTTCCACCTATGTAGTTTTGTGGGTCACAATGATGCAAAGGCGTGGGGGTCAAACCTTTGTATATTAAAAACAATTATATAAGCGCTCTCTTCTATGAACAAAGGTAGCTACATGTATTTTTCTACGGCACAAAGCGCATCAAAACCCATTGTAGCATTGATTAACAAAATTATGATAATTATCAGAGGAGCTTTACATACACGCAAAACAAGCCATTTGATTAATAAAGACAGCATTGTTGGGTTTTTTTATTCAAAAGTTATGAATTGAACTTTTCACTTGTTGTGCACGTACCAACGTACTAGTCTAGTATAGTGCACCAGTTTTGAACTCTTGAATCTCAGGGCCTAAGAGCTACAGTTGGAAGTGGAGGGTACTACTGTTCTCTAGAACCATCGCTGTACTATCAATGCAAGGAAAGTACACCTACGTAGTGTCCTAGTGGGTACTCTCGATGCTCTATTCAGCCGCTCCTCTCACGTAGCTGGCCTACTCAGCCGCTCCTCTCATGCGCACACTAACAACCTGTTTATTAGTGACGGTTACTGCGGGGGCAGAACATTTGAATTATTTGATACAACGAGACTAGGCTTTTCGCTTCCATTTGTGGAGGTGTAATGGACCTCGTCGAACTTTGTTAGTAGTTCCTTCTTTATGAATGACATGAAGCAAAGCTTTTTTCCTCCGTTTCAAAAAAAAACACGTCAAGAGGAATTTCTTTTATAGTAGAGATGATAATGGAGTGAAGTCCATGCGTGCAACGCCACAAGCTACAGAGTATTAGTAGAGCACTTTACGTACAGAGCCATATTGCACAGTTCCCAATGCCCTGCCAGGCTTTTCCGGCTCCTCGGGCTTAAATGGGAGGCGCTAGTTTAAATATGCTACTAGCTGATGAGGAAGCTGCAAGCGAGGTGCGGCTAGGGCGAGCACGCGAGCCACGGGATGCTGGGAAGGAAAACCCATTCACATGGCTAGGCTATCGAGTGCACCCAGATTGTGGTGCTGCACGTCCGTTTGACTTCAAAACTCAAACTACCCGTGTAAAATATTGGCTCGCGGCAAAGTTACTATTTAAAAAAAAGGCCGTCGTGCGTTCGGCCAGGATCGAACCCACAAAACAAGGTATACACTCCCGCGACCACTAGTAGTACTCATTGCAGTACAACGCAACCTAGAATCGCCTTTTGCCGCTAGTAGTACATTGTTCCTTACAAGAAACCCCTAATAATACAAGAAACCACTAATAATGCCAAGAAACTACTAGCACTTGCATACGTGGCAGACTTAAGATAAGACTACCTTATCAACCATTGTACATGCTCTTACCAACCAGGCCTACCAAGAAACGACTACTCTACAAAGTGTCGTTATCGGCATGTTTCAACCCATGGCCCTGTTTGGATACATTTGTTGTCATTCTAACCCTGTCATCCAAACACCACTTTGGTTAGAGTTAGTTCAGGTTAGAATCTAACTCTAATCTCTGACAGGGCCCATGTCGCCCATTAAGTCAACGCCTTCTATTCGACCGGGCATTATGACTTGTGGGACCTACATGTCAGTCTGCACAAAATCCCCGAGTGACCTCCTACCTCAGGCCCGTCCACCTAGTCATACTCGGCCATGGGATGCAGCTACCGCCGCCGGCAGAAGGTGAGGTCAAAACCGCCGGCGGTGCGGAGCCCATCTTGCGGCAGCTCGGATGCAGCTCCATCCGGCGCTCGCAACCGCTAGCTAGCCAAGATAGCTTCGTCCAGCTGCTTGTTTGCAAGGTTTGCTAGCTAGATTGGCATGACGGTGCGGCGGCTTGCTCGCGCGCACCGCGCTAAGGCCAGCCATCTGGCTCAAGCGAAGGCCAGTGCGGCAGCTTCCTCACTCATGAGTTACGCTCGGGCCAGCCTGCCAACCTGTGCGGAGGCCAGCGCGGCGTCCGGCCCGTTCGGAGGAGCGGCGGCCAACTAGCTCATCACCGGCGCCACCGACGAACACGCATCAATATTGTTTGAAGTAATGTTCAGGAAAAATAATGATTTGAGGGGGAATAACATGATAGAAGGTCAGATGTGGGTCCCTCCTGTCAACGGTCAAACAAAATGTGTTGGTTTAAGCTGCCTTGTCAGCACGGACGTGTGGGCCAACCCTATCATAAATGGGTTTAAACGAACCTAATCAATAAGAGTACTAGGTAGTAGTTTTTGGCGTGGATTAAGAAATTTTGGGTATGTTTTTGCTATTTTTTTACAACTGATTCTTCCTAGGGCTGGTTGAAAGTGGTAGTTTTTTGTTAAGTACTCTACATATTATAAGTAGGAGTGAAAGTTAAGCTTTGGAAGCCAATAAGCAAGGCTAGTTACATAGTGCATATGTGTACATGATTGAAAGTAAATATCAACCATGAGTGACTAATATCTTGATGGAAAACTCAAAACTATGGAATACTAGGAAAAATGCATGGTTGGAAATACTAGCAATGTTCATGTGCGTTGCAACGAATCATAATTAGAATAACACTTATTCACAAACTTGATACAAAACACTCTAATTTTGATATACATATATCACTAGAGATATATTATGTTTCAATTAGAATATATTCCTTGGGCTGTTTTGGTGAGGTCAGGGAGAGATGTGGTTGGTTTTAAGATACTAATTATGGGTTTTTCTGCAAATTGGTAGACAAGTGGGATGTTGGCGAGAAAGGGCAATGGCTTACCTCACAGTCGTTAGATATAGATCTAATGGTCAGAAACGACGGATGGCAGACACACCATCGTCACCAACTTAGTCTTCTGTAGGAGTACTAGTAAGATCCGTGCATTGCACGGAACATCAAGATGCATTTTTTTATAAAACACTTGTTGTGATTGACCCATGTGGGAGTAATCCCATGTGTAAAAACTAATGATATCTCGAGAAATATGAGATAAGTTGAAGAGGAGTGGGGCGTGATGGTGATTGGTGGTCGGACTGAGCGGAGGCATAGGGATTGACGACGCCGGCAGCGACCACTAGGCCGGTTTTTTACAAAGGCTTCATTTCTTAATTGCTCAACAATGAGGTTGTTGGAGATAAGGATGAACGAGGGAAAGCCTTGTCTGCAAATGTGGTGAGGGGTGCGGGTACCTTTTAGTTTAATTTCCATCCGTCAGATATAGATAGTACGGTCTATATTGCAAGATGGCACGCGTACCATCATCACCAACTCAATTTTTTATAAGAGAAGAAATATAAGTATGGAGATACAAATGTATTATCGATACTTGTTTCCGTAAACTAGCATCTACATTCTATTCAACACCTCGGCATGTGGGGCCTTAGCACAATGAATTCTCGACTGTGTAAAACAAAGGTTTTCCCATCGCCGATAAGGAGGGGGTGACGGTGGAGCACTTTTTGGCTTGCTCTAGTCCTAGTATTCATACTAGGTGGTCTAAGCACGTGTAGATTTATTCTTTTTCACGTCTCGTGTTCGCTGTACTGCCACGACTGTTGATGAATAGACCGTAAGTTATTCACTGGGAAACCCTTGTTGAGCGTGTTTGCGAGAGAGAGAGAGAGAGAGAGAGAGAGAGAGTGCGTGTGTGATATGTCTAGAGACTGAGGCAATGATAACAGATTCTTTGTGTCTATGTGTGTGGAGGATAGAGAGAGACATGTACATGGGGCTTTGTGTTGTATAACGTGGAGACACATATACATAATTAGAGAGTGAGTGTTTGAGATACACATGCGGATATGGGGAGAGATGAGGATCCAGATAAATGGGTGTTTGTGCGTGTCTGTGTGTGTTTGTGGACGCGTTTGTGTGTGAGAGGGAGTGTGTGTATGTGGAGTAGAGAGACCACTAATGATGTAAACCTAGTATAAGGGAAGGGGGAATGGTGTGACATGTGTAGTAGCAGGATAGCATGGGTGCGGGCGGGGGGAGAAGACTATTTGGAAGAGACATTGAGTGTGTGTGTGGGAGAGGGGTGTGAGAGCGGGAGAGAGAGAGAGAGAGAGAGAGCTAACGACGGAGAGAGAGAGAGAGAGAGAGAGAGAGAGAGAGAGAGAGAGGAAGAGAGGGGGCGAGAGGGGTCGTTTGTGTCCATAAATGGCGTATAGATTGGGAGACAATGTTGATGTTGTTCGAAATTGGCCTATGTACGGAGACACAAGGGAAGCGAGTCATCATGTGTGTGATAGGGACTTCATGAGATATCTAGAATAGATGGTGTAGAGAACAATGTGCGAGATCGAGAACGATGATACATTAGGGAGCTATGGAAAGAGTCACGACATATATGTATACAGAGAAGGAGCTGGGGCGGGTCTGCATGTGGGAAAGATAGAAAGAGGAGAGTGGTTGATGTCTACTACAAAATCTTCTTCTTGTAGACGTTGTTGGGCCTGCAAGTGCACAACTTTGTAGGGCAGTAGGAAATTTCCCTCAAGTGGATGACCTAAGGTTTATCAATCCATGGTAGGCGTAGGATGAAGATGGTCTCTCTCAAACAACCCTGCAACCAAATAACAAACAGTCTCTTGTGTCCCCAACACACCCAATACAATGGTAAATTGTATAGGTGCACTAGTTCGGCGAAGAGATGGTGATACAAGTGCAATATGGATAGTAGATATAGGTTTTTGTAATCTGAAAATATAAAAACAGCAAGGTAACTAATGATAAAACTGAGCGTAAACAGTATTGCAATGGTAGGAAACAAGGCCTAGGGTTCATACTTTCACTAGTGCAAGTTATCTCAACAATAATAACATAGATAGATCATATAACAATCCCTCAACATGCAACGAAGAGTCACTCCAAAGCCACTAATAGCAGAGAACAAACGAAGAGATTATGGTAGGGTACAAAGCCACCTCAAATTTATTCTTTCGGATCAATCTATTCAAGAGTTCGTACTAGAATAAATCCTTAAGACACAAATCAACCAAAACCCTAATGTCACCTAGATACTCCATTGTCACCTCAAGTATCCATGGGCATGATTATATGATATGCATCACACAATCTCGGATTCATCTATTCAACAAACACAAAGTACTTCAAAGAGTGCCCCAAAGTTACTACCGGAGAGACAAGACGAAAACGTGTGCCAACCCTTATGCATAGGTTCATGGGTGGAACCCACAAGTTGATCACGAAAACACACATCAAGTGGATCACGTGATATCCCATTGTCACCACAGATAAACACGGCAAGACATACATCAAGTGTTCTCAAATCCATAAAGACTCAATCCGACAAGATAACTTCAAAGGGAAAACTCAATTCATCACAAGAGAGTAGAGGGGGGAGAAACATCATAAGATCCAACGATAATAGCAAAGCTCGCGATACATCAAGATCGTGCCATAGAGAGAACAAGAGAGAGAGAGAGATCAAAAACATAGCTGCTGGTACATACCCTCAGCCCCGAGGGTGAACTACTCCCTCCTCGTCACGGAGAGCGCCGAGATGATGAAGATGGCCACCGGTGAGGGATTCCCCCTCCGGAAGGGTGCCGGAACAGGCTCCCGAGAGGTTTTTGGTGGCTACAAAGGCTTGCGGCGGCGGAACTCCCGATCTATCTTCATCCTTGATGTTTTTAGGGTACGTGGACTTATATAGGCGAAAGAAGTCGGTCGGGGGAGCCTCGAGGGGCCCAGGAGACAGGGGACGCACCCAGGGGAGGTGGGCGCGCCCTCCTATCTCCTGGCTTCCTCGAGCCTTCCCTTGCTTGAACTCCAAGTCTCCCGGATCATATCCTTTCCAAAAATCACGCTCCCGAAGGTTTCATTCCGTTGGACTCCGTTTGATATTCCTTTTCTACGAAGTACTGAAACATGCAATAAAAAAACAATATGGGCTGGGCCTCCGGTTAATAGGTTAGTCCCAAAAGTAATATAAAAGTGTATAGTAAAGCCCGTAATCATTCAAAACAGATAATAAAATAGCATGAATGCTTCATAAATTATAGATACGTTGGAGACGTATCAGCATCCCCAAGCTTAATTCCTAATCATCCTCAAGTAGGTAAATGATAAAAGAAAGAATTTCTGAAGTGTGAATTCTAGCAGGTGCACAAGTTTGATCAATGATAATTTCAATCACCCTTTCTAGCATAATTATATGTCATAATAGTAGTTCATCTCATAAAACTTCTCAAGCAACAAGCAATTCACATGTTAAAGCATAGACCATAAACTTTCTTGAAAACTAGCAAAATTCATTCTTAGTCATCAAACAATTGCAATTCATCTTATTTTCAGGAAGGGTCTATGTCAGAGCTTTGATTTAGCAAACTCCACATACTCAACTATCATATAGTCCTCTACAATTTCTAACACTCACGCAATACTAATGGTTATGGAGTTTTAATCAGACACTGAGAAAGATATTGGCTTATAGTGTTGCCTCCCAATGTATTCACCTTTGGGTGATGTCAATAATAATATTTCATGCTAACTTACATCCAATTGGATATATATATCAGGATCTTTCCAACACGAGGTGCTTGCCAAAGGATAAAATGAAAAAGGGAAAGGTGAAGATCACCTTGACTCTTGCATAAAGTAAAAGACATAAAGTAAAAGATAGGCCCTTCGGAGAGGGAAGCAGAGGTTGTCATGCGCTTTTATGGTTGGATGCACAAAATCTTAATGCAAAAGAACGTCACTTTATATTGCCACTTGTATATCGACCTTTATTATGCAGTCCGTCGCTTTTATTGCTTCCATAACAAGATCGTATAAAGCTTATTTTCTTCACACTAATAGATCATACATATTTAGAGAGCAATTTTTATTGCTTGCACCGATGACAACTTACTTGAAGGATCTTACTCAATCCATAGGTAGGTATGGTGGACTCTCATGGCAAAACTGGGTTTAAGGATATTTGGAAGCACAAGTAGTATCTCTACTTGGTGCAAGGAATTTTGGATAGCATGAGGGGGAAAGGCAAGCTCAACATGTTTGAATGATCCAGGACAATATACTTTAACTGAGATGTGAGAAAACATAACCCATTATGTTGTCTTCCTTGTCCAACATCAACTCTTTAGCATGTCATACTTAATGAGTGCTCACAATTATAAAAGATGTCTAGGATAGTATATTTGTATGTGAAATCTCTCTTCCTTCAATATTCTTTCATGAATTGTTCAAATGACCAATACAATGCTTGCTAACCTTCAATAAATTTACAACCTCTACTTCTAAGATGTGAAGTCATTACTCCCCATGGGATAAGCAAATGAGACATATATAATTTCAGATTTATGGCATTCAACTCATTCAACCATTTACCCATAGGATATAAGTGAAGCACACGAGTAAATGACAAACTACTCCAAAAAGATATAAGTGAAGATCAATGAGTAGCTAAATAATTATGTAACTATGTGAAGACCCTCTCTCATTTAAGAATTCCAGATCTTGGTATTTTATTCAACCAGCAAGCAAAGCAAAATAAAATGACATTGCAAGGATAGTACAAATCACGTGAAGAAGCAAAAACTTAGGTTCACCCGATACTAACCGATAATTGTTGAAGAAGAAAGGTGGGATGCCTACCGGGGCATCCCCAAGCTTAGATGCTTGAGACTTCTTGGAATATTATCTTGGGGTGCCTTGGGCATCCCCAAGCTTGAACTTTTGTGTCTCCTTAATTCCTCTCATATCATGGTTTCTCTTTTTATCAAAAGCTTCATCCACACCAAACTCAACAAGAACTCGTGAGATAGGTTAGTATAAACCAATGCAAAAACCTTATCATTTTCTACTGTAACAAATCACTAAAATTATTATTCAACATTGCATACTAAATGTCTCTGCATATTTAATACTCATATCCTCAAATAGAACCATTAAACAAGCAAACATATGCAAACAATGCAAACATAACAGCAATCTACCAAAACAGTATAGTCCGTAAAGAATTCAAGAGTATAAATACTTCCCTAACTCCAAAAATTATGATAAAAATACTATGCCGTAGAAGATTTATCATATCTCATTATGCAAAAAGTTTCAAAATTATATCATTCTCTGAATTTTCTAGGGAATTTTTGCAACAACGGTAAACTTTCTGTTTTCAAACAACAACATGTATACTAGCAAAATAAGCATGGTAAAGGCTATCCTTGAGATTCTTATTGAAAATAAAGATGCAAAACATTATTCTAAATAATAGGAAGCAAATACTAACAAAATAAAATGACGCTCCAAGCAAAACACATATCATGTGGTGAATAAAAATATAGCTCCAAGTAAAGTTACCGATGAACAAAGACGAAAGAGGGGATGCATTCCGGGGCATCCCCAAGCTTAGGCTCTTGGTTGTCCTTGAATATTACCTGGGGGTGCCTTGGTCATCCCCAAGTTTAGGCTTGTTCCACTCCTTATTCCATAGTCCATCGAATCTTTACCCAAAACTTGAAAACTTCACAACACAAAACTCAACAGAAAACTCGTAAGCTCCGTTAGTATAAGAAAGTAAAACCACCACTTAGGTACTTTAATGAACTCATTCTAAATTCATATTGGTGTAATATCTACTGTATTCCAACTTCTCTATGACTCATACACTACGATACTACTCATAGATTCATCAGAATAAGCACACAACACATAGAAAACAGAATCTGTCTAAAACAGAACATTCTGTAGTAATCTGTATCAAACGTATAATTCTAGAACTCCAAAAATCCTACCAAATTAGGAAGTCCTAAGCCATTCGTGTGAAAATCCATATCAAAAATAATCAGATCAAGAACATGTTTCTGTGAATTAACAAAACTAATTTACTAGGTGCAAAAGTTTGTGATTTTCAGCAGGATCAACACAACTATCACCGTAAGCTATCCTAAAGGTCTTACTAGGCACTTTATTGAAACAAAAGCTATAAACATGATTACTACAATAGCATAATCATGTGAACACACAAAAAAAGTAAGGATAAATATTGGGTTGTCTCCCAACAAGCGCTTTTCTTTAATGTCTTTCTAGCTAGGCATGATGATGGCAATGATGCGCACATAAAAGATAAGAAACGCAACGGGAGCATCATGAAGCACATGACTAGCACATTTAAGCCTAACCCACTTCCTATGCATAGGGATTTTGTGAGAAAACGACTTATGGGAATAATAACCAACTAGCATAGGAAGGCAAAATAAGCATAGCTTCGAAACTTTAAGCACATAGAGAGGAAACTTGATATTATTGCAATTCCTACATGCATATGTTCCTCCCTCATAATAATTTTCAGTAGCATCATGAATGAATTCAACAATATAACCAGCACATAAAGCATTATTTTCATGATCTACAAGCATAGAAAAGTTACTACTCTCTACATAAGCAAATTTCTTCTCATTCGGAATAGTGGGAGTATCATAAGAGACTTGAATACGATAAATTGTTTCCACAATAAAAGAGTAATGTTCAGAAAAAGGGTTATCATAATCATGACAAGTTTTATAAATATAATCGTCACTACTTTTTATAGCATAAGTGTCATCAAAATAATCATCATAAATAGCAACTTCGTTCTCATCATAATCGATTGAAACCTCTTCCAAGATAGTGGAATCATCACTAAATAAAGTTGACACTCTTCCAAATCCACTTTCATATTCATCACAATAAGATTCAACATCCTCCAAAATATTGGGATCACTACTTCCTAAAGTTGACACTCTTCCAAACCCACTTTCATCAATATAATCATCATAGGTAAGAGGCATGCTATCATCATAACAACTTTGCATATCAAAACTTGGGAGACAAAACATATCATCTTCATCAAACATAGAATCCCCAAGCTTGTGGCTTTGCATATCATTAGCATCATGGATATTCAAGGAATTCATAATAACAACATTGCAATCATGCTCATCATTCAAAGATTTAGTACCAAACACTTTATAGACTTCTTCTTCTAGAACTTGAGCACAATTTTCCTTTCCATCATTCTCACGAAAGATATTAAAAAGATGAAGCGTATGAGGAAAACTCAAATGCATTTTTTTAGGTATTTTTCTTTTATAAACTAAACTGGTGATAAAACAAGAAACAAAAAGATTCGACTGCAAGATCTAAAGATATACCTTCAAGCACTCACCTCCCCGGCAACGTTGCCAGAAAAGAGCTTGATGTCTACTACACAACCTTCTTCTTGTAGACGTTGTTGGGCCTACAAGTGCATAGGTTTGTAGGACAGTAGCAAATTTCCCTCAAGTGGATGACCTAAGGTTTATCAATCCATGGGAGGCGTAGGATGAAGATGGTCTCTCTCAAACAATCCTGCAACCAAATAACAAAGAGTCTCTTGTGTCCCCAACACACCCAATACAATTGTAAATTGTATAGGTGCACTAGTTCGGCGAAGAGATGGTGATACAAGTGCAATATGGATAGTAGGTATAGGTTTTTGTAATCTGAAAATATAGAAACATCAAGGTAACTAATGATAAAAGTGAGCGTAAATGGTATTGCAATGGTAGGAAACAAGGCCTAGGGTTCATACTTTCACTAGTGCAAGTTCTCTCAACAATAATAACATAGATAGATCATAAAAAAATCCCTCAACATGCAACAAAGAGTCACTCCAAAGCCACTAATAGCGGAGAACAAACGAAGAGATTACGGTAGGGTACGAAACCACCTCAAAGTTATTCTTTCGGATCAATCTATTCAAGAGTTCGTACTTGAAAGTGCTAGTTATCGACTAGAGGGGGGGTGAATAGGCGATTTTTATCAAAGTCTTCAAAACATGGTAGTTTCGAAGACAAACAATAGAAATGACCTAATTGATATGCAGCGGAAGATAAACTACAACAAGCAGGCCATAGTCAAGTATGCAATAGTGTTAACGTACGAAGACTAATAGCAGCTAGGTAGTAGGATCAGGATGGAAGATAGTATGAAGCCAATCAACATAGTAGTCAAGCAATGAAGTCAATCAGATAAAACAGATAAGCAATGACTTCATGAAGACAAACTCAAAGTAAAGGAGGGAAGAGATAGAACCAGTCACTTGTCGGAGACACATGATTTGTTGGACCAGTTCCAGTTGCTGTGACAACTGTACGTCTGGTTAGGGAGGCTGAGATTCAACTCAGAAGACCGTGTCTTCACCTTATTCCCCTTGAGCTAAGGACACCCAGTCCTCGCCCAATCACTCTAGTAAGTCTTCAAGGTAGACTTCCGAACCTTCACAGACTTCGTTCACCCGGCAATCCACAATGACTCTTGGATGCTCAGAATGCGACGCCTAACCGGCTGGAGGATACATAGTCCTCAAGTGTAATAAGTCTTCAGGTCACACAGACAGAAAGACTTCAGTGATGCCTAACACTCTTTGGCTCTCGGTGTTTGGGCTTTGTCCTCGCAAGGATTTCTCTCTCAAAGGCTTCGAGGTGGGTTGCTCTCAAAACGACAAAAGCGTAAACTAACTCTGAGCAGCCACCAATTTATGGTGTAGGGGGTGGGCTATTTATAGCCACAAGGAAACCCGGCCTGATATGTCCGAAATGACCCTGGGTCACTAAGAAACTGACACGTGTTCCAACGGTCAGATTTCAAACACACACGGCAACTTTACTTGGGCTACAAGCAAAGCTGAGTCATCCAGCTCTGGATAAGATTTGCTCTCATTGTCTTCGCTCGAAGACATAGGATTTGGGTTGAGCATCACTTCAGTCACTCTGACTTAGTTCACTTGGACCCCACTTAACAGTGCAGTGGTTCCTATGACTCAACAAAGAAGAAAAGGAAACAATGAAACAATTCAGTCTTCGCGCTTCATAGTCTTCACTCAATGTCTTCTCATGTCATAGACTTCAGTGTGAATATCTTGACACACCACCATTGTCTTCAATGTCTTCATACATTTAGGGGTCATCTCCGGTAGGTAAACCGAATCAATGAGGGACACTACCTGCGTTATCCTGCAATTCTCACAAACGCATTAGTCCCTCAACCAACTTTGTCGTCAATACTCCAAAACCATCTAAGGGTGGCACTAGATGCACTTACAATCTCCCCCTTTTTGGTGATTGATGACAAACTGGTTGAAGTTTTCAACGGGAAAGAAGTATGTGAAATTGTAAAGGATACCGTATTGTCTTCATAAGTGGCAAGGGCTCCCCCTGAAGATGTGCATATAAATAATTTGCTTTTGGAATGCAAATGCACATGGCAGGTTGTACTTGTGGAGATCCTCTTCAACTTATGAAGATAATTCATCATGCATGAAATGATATAGGTAAGAGAATGACATGCATAATGAAAAATGGATGTATGCAGAATGATCTAAGTGCGGAAGCTATCATCGCACTTGGAGACGCAAATAAGTAGCAGACGACCATCAAGTTTAAGTGTTACAACTCAAAGAACAAAGTGTATCAAAAAAAGCAAGAGTTGTAACCACTAGGCAAAAATATAAAGCAAGCGCCCTTATGAACCCGCTTGAAGACTATCAAACTCATACGCTTCTCCCCGTTTTGTCAGTAATGACCAAAAAGGTCTGAAGACATAGAGCATCTACTCGTCCTCATGAGGAGTAGTTGAAGCAGCAGGGTTGTCGTTGTCGTTTGGCGGTGCAGACGAACTCGGTGCAGTGTCGATGCGTGTAGAAGTAGGGGGTGGTGAAGTAGCATCGTCTTCATCATCGATGACATTGGCATTGACAGTTGCCGCAGAGGAAGAGTAATCAGAGTCTTCAAGAGATGGAGTTCTTCGTAGGACATCATTCCGTGGAGGAGTGGAGTCAAACTTGAATCTTTTCGTGAAGCCATCGTCTTGAAGATCAGCTTCAACACTGAGTAGGGTCAAACTCTTCCATGATCGCCGACAAGTTTCATGAGTGACAAAAGCATTCTTGGTGGCAAGATTTCGAATGCGATTTACGACCACCAAGACGCTTTGCATCTGAAGCTTCAGCCAAAAATGATGCTTATCTTGCTTCTGATGTCGGGCCACAAGAAGTTTTTGGTCATTTAGGACCCGAGAGCGCTTCCGAGGCCTTTGAGCAATAGTGCTCGCAGTGGCTTCAGTTGATGCACGATAAGGCAGACGAATATTTCCATCCATCGGATAGACACGCGCGATAGCTTGGACTCCTTCCATAGGCTGAGTGAAGCTTTGATGTTCAACATTCTGAAGACAAAGTGGCTTCTTGGCAGGTTCAGGGTATATGGCTTCAACTGACATATCAACCTCTGGTAGGAAGATCACATGATTGCGAGAAGATGGCTGATAGTTGACAACAGAGTGTTGCTTGATGAGGCGCATGACCCATGGAGCATAGAATTTCTGTCCGAAGAGGTCAGATCTAGATGCAGCCAGTTGCCTGATGAAGAAATCATGCGCATTGAAGATGATGCCATTGAGGATGTAAAAGACCAATGTCTTCATGGCTCCTTCAAGTTTTGCAGCTGCTGAGTGTCCTTTGATAGGCCATAGAGTCCGCCTGATGATGTGATATATGGTGCGTGGCAGATACTCAAGGTCATCAACAAAGAAATCCTTTGGATATTCAGCATCACGTGGCAAAGGCTTCATCATGCTCAACCTCTGGCTCATATTGGGTTCAGGCTTATGGAAGATGCTCTCCAGTGCATTTCGTTGTTTTTGACAACCAGGTTCCTAGATATCTCCGGGAGTGGATAGGCCTGTAAGCTCAATGATGTCAAGAGCTTTGGCTTCATGATGAACATTTCCTGTCATCCACTCGAGAACCCATGTCTTCGTATCTCTGTTATAACCGCGAATGTGGAGTGTAGCATAGAATTGAAGCAATAGCTCTTCATTCCAATATTCTTTGTCTGTGACAAAGCTGAGTAGACCAGCATCACGAAAGCAGTCAAGTGCTTCTTCTAAGCACATTAGTCTAGCAATGGCTTCAGTGTCGAGGCGCATATGAGGGAAGATGCGCCCTTGATCATACAGAACACAGGAGTAATAGCTTCGCTGCTGATGACTCCAGAACCGATCTGATGATATTCTTGGCTTCGTGTAGGGGTTCTTTGAGCTGTCAAAGAATGTGTTGTGGCTCTTGAAGCCATTTGCATTGAAGGACCCAACAGATGTGGCAGTACCAAGAAACCTTGGCAGTCTTGGCTTTGGCTTCTGGACCTGAGGCCTATGCTCAATGTGATAGTCAAATTGAGGACCAGAGACAGTAGGCGGAGGGACCAGAACAGGCCATCTTACTATGATTAGCTCGCCATGGTTGTATGCTTGCTCGATTGTATAGGGCCTTGGTGGCGGAACAGGAGCAGTGGCAGCGCTGAGGCTTCAGGCTGCACAACTGGTGCTTCAGGAGAAGTTGCCTTATTGGTTTCAGGAAAACTGTTTGGTTCAAGCTCCACATTAGCTTCAGTCATGACAATGTCATGAGCTTCACTTGCGTTGGTAGCGGCAGCTTCAGGATTTTCAACCTCCACTTGCTGAGCTGGAGGGTCAGGCACAGACACGTTCACTTTATGAACAGTTTCTTCAGGAATGGGGGGAGTATGGACACGTTCTTCTTGACGTTCTTCATTGGCTGATGCGGCCGGATTGTCTTCAGCAGCTGGTGCTTCAGACTCGGAGACATTCACAGCAGGAGTGGCTTCTGAAAACACTTGACGTGCGACAGGTTGATGATGCACTTCTCCTTCTGGAACGCTCGGAAGATGGACTTGAGGACTTGGTCCTTTGCGAAGCCTTTGTAGTACAGGCGACGCCTTTGGTGATGGAGTGGGCAGGTCCTCATCCTCTTCAACTTGTACGGATGGTGTGGTTTGTTGTTGTTGGGGAGTGCTGGGGGAGTTTTGTTCTTGCGGGCGATCAGCCCATGAAGCATCCTGAGTAATGGCGTCAGAGGACGACCAATGCTGATGATTTCACTGTTCGTACGAACAGGCGATGATACCACATTATATTCAATTTGAGGAAGAACTTCATCATCTTCAACATTGTCATGGTGACCAATGTCTTCAGCAGTGATGGGATCAACTGCTGGGATCTCTTCAGTTTTAGGAGCCTCTGTGGAAGTAGGCTCATGAACAGTCATGCAAACTTCTTGGGATGCAGATGCAGGACGAACCACTGAGATGGGTTCAACAACAAGGGGCTCTGTGGGAGCAGCCCGACTCTTCCTTATCTTGCACTTCTTCTTGGAGGGAGCAGCTTCAGAGGCTTCGGTATTCTTTCTCTTTCTAGCTTCAGCCTTGACAGCCCTCGTCTTCTTCTGTTCTGAAGCGGTAGTAGTGACCTTTGGCTTCGAGCCAGTCATGTTGCTTGGGAAGATAATGCGAGGTGCTTCTTGACTTGAAGGTGCAGGTTGGGCAGTCGATTTATTCTTCTTTGCAGCCATCCTGGGGTCGATGCCAGGACGTCCAAGAGCCTTGCGCTTCTCAGCCTCATTGTAGGCAAGCACACACTTGTCAGCCAGACTCTTCATGCGCTCTCTGGAGCCTCGAGCTTCTTCACGCTTCTTGTGAAAGGCTTCTTTGAGCTCATGCAGCATGATCTTGAAATTCTTGACATCTTGCACGTTGAGCGTGGCCACATGCTTCTTGAACTGAGCCTTTTCATAGTCAATCTTGTGCTTTAGTTCGACGATGCGCTGAGCAATAGCTAGCTCAGAAGCAATGGCGCCATTGAAGGCGACGCTGAGGCCAATTGGAAGTTGCAGATCATCGAAGCTGAGGTTTGGTGTGTCAAACCATTCATCAATGAAGTTATGCCACGTCAAAGAGAGGCAAGTTGTTGAAGATCTCTGCTTCTTCCTTGCTCTTGATCAGTTGCTCAAGAGCATCATATGCAAGATCGTCATCGCTGGACAGATCAATGGGCTCTTCACGCAGAATAGCAGCAGGAGTCAAAGCCTGATCAGTACTCTTAACGATTTTCTTTTTCTTCTCCGTCTTCTTGGAGATGCGGGAAAGATCTTCAGACTGCACACTGACTTTAGGAGGTGTAGTGGCCAGTGGCTTCACATAGAAGTCTTTGGAGGAGTAGCTGATGATGAAGCCTTAATCTTCTTTGGCTTCTGCGGCCTTGGAGGAGGAGCTGGGGCTTCATCAGAATCAGCATCATTGTCAGAATGATCCACTTTGGCACCTTGTACCAAGATGTAGGAGATGAGGCCTTCAAGGTTTGCAAAGGGGCCAATTCTATTTTCTTCAGTTTCACGTGTGCCATCATCACGGGGAGCAGAGGGACCAGGATTGAAGTCTAATCCCCATGACTCCTTGTTTTCCTTTGCCGAAGCCTTAACATACTGAAAATTGCGCTTGAAGAGATTGTCGTCACGACACCAGAGCAATGATGATGGGTCGGCTTCTTCAGGCTGTGGTCCACGGACCATGCAAGGATAGAATTCTTGCGCAATGGCTTTAGCTTTGTTCTTGGGGGGAAGGCCTCGATAGAGAATATCACCCCAAGGGCTCTTGATAGCATTTTTCTCTGCGTAATCCTGGGTCACGAACTTGTACTTGAACCACTGTTCAGCCCAATAGCGTCGAATCCATTGGATTCGAGTCTTGCGCTGATTGTAATCCTCTTCAGGATCAGTTTTGTAGATTTCAGCAAGATCATCAGGCAGATCCTTTGAAGTTCCCCCATGACGCTGTCTGCCACCCTTCCTTACTGATTTCTCTGCAGCCATGAACTTCAAACTGAATGGCTTCAATATGTTCAAAGGCTTCAAAGGCTTCTCTTGCTGGTCAGACAGGAACTGGCTTCAGGAGAATCAATGTGTTGCTGTAAGAATTCTGCAAACGAATGCAGACTATGAGAACCTAGGGATTCTCCCACGGACATGTACCTGTGATAGCATTAGAGATGCGAGGGAAGGGGAAGAGGTCATATGCATTCTCAGAAGATTTTGAAGATAAATCAGTGTGAAGACATTGACCTCATGTTGCAAAGACATTCACTTATATGTTGAGAGTCGGTTCCAGATTTGTACAAATCCATGAATAAGTACAAGTGAGGAATCTAACTAGATGTGAAGCTTAAGTGAATATACTAGGCAGTATGAGATGCAGACAGAGTAGATCTAACTTTGTATAGACAGAAACCAATTTTGATAAATTAGATGAATCATTGAGGATCAAAAAGTTGGTAAAAATAGAGTTATATTTACCACACGAAGAACTGCTAGATGGGAAGAATTTGGAGACCGAGCAGTTCCGTCCACCGTGCCCTAACTTGGCGACGGAGGACACCTACGGCGGCGGCGGAGAGGACGATGCCCGCGGCCGGCGTGAGGACGGCGTCGGAGAAGTCGCGGCAGCTAAGCGCTTCGTCGCCGGCGTCGTCGAGAGCTAGTGGTGGCGCTAGGGTTTTGACGAGGTGGAGAGGTGGAAGAAGGTTTTCTTGACCGCAGGGGACACGTATTTATAAGTAGGTGTGCGGCACAGCGCAATTACGCAGGTGCCGCTGTCTGTTCACATCCGTGGGACACAAGGCAAGCATGCAACACATTTAGAGTTGTCCCACGTTCCCACGCCCGCCAAGTTTGTCGAATGGTTGTTCCGGCTTCTCCGGATATCGACAATAAAGATGAATCATTTAAATAGGACTTGATGTTTGTCTCTGTGTCTTCTGCTGACAAGGATGCAGAGAAGACATTCGACAGTTTCAACAGAATGCATATGATTTGGACAGATAGAGTTTGAGATAGTAAGCATAGAGAGATTAGGGTCCGATCACATTCACTTAGTTCAAAAGATTCAACAGTGAAGACATAGCTATAAGTCAATGCTGTAGAGGACAAAATACTAGCATATATATATATATGAGAAAGCAATCAACTCAACATAGTGAAGTAAATCATGAAGATAAGTTGAAAGTTGAAGACAAATCAATATGCGAAGATATTCAACAATAACGCCATGAGTGAAACACTTCAAACCAAGAAATTTTGGTGGTGGCGTTACCCACCATATAGGAAGTATTAGACCCAGACACAGCGCACAATTATCGTGGCGCTCCGAAGTCAAATTCCATGTTAATGTATTCACACTCAGAATGTAAGTCTTCATTGATTGAAGATATACTTTACTTTGTGTGTTGCACATCTAAGTCATCAACTTGCATAAGTGTTAGGATGTGTGCCTGATCACAGGACATTTGAGGATTCCAAGATATTTAGCTCACACCGTAACTTGCAAAACCTTTTCTCATCCAAGGGAGATATCTGCCAATTGCTCTTCAGTGTTGACATGAATGATGTCAATATCCTTCTTCTTGACATGATCTCTGAGAAAATGATGACGAATTTCAATGTGCTTTGTCTTCGAATGCTGAACTGGATTGTTGGCAATCTTGATGGCGCTTTCGTTGTCGCAAAAGAGAGGGACTTACTTCATATCGATGCCATAGTCCTTGAGAGTTTGCTTCATCCACAGAAGCTGAGCACAACAAGATCCAGCAGCAATGTATTCAGATTCAGCGGTTGAGAGTGATACACAGTTCTGCTTCTTTGAAGACCAACAGACAAGTGATCGTCCCAGAAAGTGACATGTTCCTGATGTTGACTTGTGATCCACCTTGTCACCAGCATAATCAGCATCCGAGAATCCAACTAGATCAAACCTTGAGCCCTTTGGATACCATAATCCGAGTGTTGGGGTGTAAGCCAAATATCTAAGAATTCGCTTCACAGCTAAGTGATGCGATTCCTTTGGTGCCGCTTGGAATCGAGCACACATGCAAAAACTAAGCATAATATCTGGCCTAGATGCACATAGTTAAATTAAAGAACCAATCATGGAGCGGTATACCTTTTGATCGAACTCTTTACCATTGTTGTCGGGACCAAGATGATGTTTGGCTGGCATTGGCGTCGTGTAACCTTTGCAATCTTGCATTCCGAACTTCTTTAGACAATCTTTGAGATATTTTTCTTGAGATATGAAGATGCCATTTCTTTGCTGACGAATTTGAAGACCAAGGAAGAACTTCAGTTCACCCATCAAGGACATCTGATATTGCTCTTGCATCATGTATCCAAACTCATCACTATACTTCTGGTTGGTGCAGCCGAAGATTATGTCATCCACATATATTTGGCACACAAACAGTTCGCCATCATATATCTTCGTGAAGAGTGTGGGATATAGGGATCCTGGTTTGAAGCCTTTGCTCTTCAGGAAGTCTTTAATTGTATCATACCAAGCGCAAGGAGCTTGTTTGAGGCCATACAGTGCTTTGTTGAGTTTGTACACCATTTCAGGATGTTTTGGATCTTCAAAGCCAGGTGGTTGAGCAACATACACTTCTTCTTCAATCTTGCCATTGAGGAAAGCACTTTTCACATCCATTTGATATAGCAGGATGTTGTGGTGATTAGCATAGGCTAGCAGTATGAGAATAGCTTCAAGCCTAGCTACATGAGCAAATGTTTCATCAAAGTCAATTCCTTTAACTTGAGTATATCCTTGTGCCACTAGACGTGCTTTGTTTCTGATGACTTGACCATGCTCATCTTGTTTGTTCCGATATATCCATTTTGTGCCAATAATGTTATGCTTGTGAGGGTCAGGGCGCTTGACAAGTTCCCAAACATTATTCAGCTTGAAATGTTGAATTTCCTCTTGCATGGCTTGAATCCATTCAGGTTCCATAAAGGCTTCAGCAACTTTCTTGGGTTCAGATATTGATACAAATGAAAAATGCCCACAGAAATTTGCTAACTGTGTTGCTCTTGATCGAGTAAGCGGACCAGGTGCGTTGATGCTATCAATTATCTTCTCAATTTGTACTTCATTTGCAACACGAGGATGAACTGGGTGAAGACCTTGCTCATGCTGATCATTGTCATCATTGGAAGGATTGTCTTCGGTCTGAGCATTGTCTTCAGGTTGGTTTGGTGCAGAAATGATAAGTTCCTCTTCAGGTTGTGCTTCAGAGGGCATGATTTCACCAGTTCCCATCAGCTTGATAGATTCACTGGAAGGAGCTTCATCTAGTGTGCTTGGCAGGAGCTCTCGTTGTGAACCATTGGTTTCATCAAATCGCACATCCACTGTTTCAACAATTTTGTAGTGGAAGAGGTTGAAGACTATGTAAGAGTGCGAATACTTTCCATAGCCGAGCATGAAGCCTTCGTGAGCTTTGGGTTCAAATTTTGACTTGTGATGGGGATCCTTGATCCAGCATCTAGCACAAAAAACTCTGAAGTAGCTGACATTTGGCTTCTTGCTAGTAAGGAGCTCATAGGATGTTTTACCTAGAAGCTTGTGGATGTAAACACGGTTGATGATGTGACATGCAGTATCAATAGCTTCAGGCCAGAACTTTCTTGGTGTCTTGTACTCGTCGAGCATTGTTCGGGCCATCTCAATGAGGGTTCTGTTCTTGCACTCAACAATGCCATTTTTCTGAGGTGTGTACGGAGCAGAAAATTCATGAGTGGTTCCCATTGTATCCAGATAAAGATCAAGGCCGGTGTTCTTGAATTCAGTGCCATTATCACTTCTGATATGCTTGATCTTGATGCCATAATTGTTCATTGCTCGATTGGCGAATCGTCTGAAGACATCTTGTACTTCAGTCTTGTAGAGAATTATGTGCACCCACGTATATCTTGAGTAGTCATCAATAATGACGAAGCCATAGAGACACGTCGTTGTTGTGAGGGTGGAGTAGTGAGTAGGACCAAATAAGTCCATGTGCAACAGCTCGAAGGGTTGAGATGTTGTCATGATAGTCTTCGAGGGGTGCTTGGCCCTCGTCATCTTTCCAGCTTCGCAGGCACCACACAAATGATCTTTCTTGAACTTGACACCTTCGATGCCTATGACATGCTTCTTCTTGACGAGAGTGTGTAAGTTCCTCATGCCAGCATGCCCTAGCCTTCGATGCCAAAGCCAGCATTCTGAAGCTTTTGCAAGAATACATACGGCAAGCTGTGGACCTGCTGAGAAATCTACCATGTATAGATCACTTTTCCTATACCCTTCAAAGACTAGAGACTTGTCAGATTCCATTAGTACAAGGCAACGATATTTTCCAAATATCACAATCATGTTTAAGTCACAAAGCATTGAGACAGACATTGAGTTGAATCCAAGGGATTCAACCAGCATCACTTTATCCATGTGTTGATCCTTTGAGATTGCAACTCTACCTAGACCCAATACCTTGCCTTTACCAGTGTCAGCAAATGTGATTTGACTCTTGTCGGATGGACGTAAGGTTGAGTCCATGAGAAGACTTCGATCACCAGTCATATGATTAGTGCATCCGCTGTCCATAATCCATTCTGAAGCACGAGGTGTCATACCCTACAGTGCAGTTAGGAGGATAGGCTTCACAAGGTATGTTGTGAAGCATAAGCAATTGATGCACACTTGGATTATCACAGCATAGATGAAAGTTAGCACACAGTATGACAGGTAAGCGATTCATATGTGGAATACATAGTAAGTCATTTTATCATGCGTCCCTTTGTGTTTTAGGTCCTCAACAATTATATCGGACGCCTTTGATTACTGGCTGGAGACCATGTTCTGCAAAAGAGAGTTAGTTCTTCTTCACCACCCACATCTTTACGGGTGGCTTAGAAGCAATGAGTCTAAGTGCAGCATCTGAGAGTTTTTGCTTTGGAGCCCTAGCAAATAGCCTTGCAGGAGATGAATCATACTCATATGAATAAGCAGAAAAGTTCTTAGTACTATGAACATAGCGGTTTGAAAACATTAGCGTTAGGGTGACTCGGGTGAGTCCTGTTTCCGTATGAAGCCATTGGACCATGTGACGCCTTTGGTCTGGGGTTTGTCTTCTTCCCTGGTGGTGTCATGACAACATTCTCGGGAAGATTCTCAAGACAGCTTTTGGGAACTCAGATCTTCTTCATTGGCGGTCCATTCCTGCAGTTAGTACCAATGTACCTGGCAAACACTTCACCATTCTGATTTTTGAACACTTTATAGTTTGCATCAAAGGATTCATCAATGATAATAGGATTAGCACAGGTAAAGCCAGATAAAGTGGATGAATCCACTGAAGGTTCCTTTGCAGCAACCCATGTGGTTTTGGGATACTGCTCAGGCTTCCAGTAGGAACCATCGGCATTCATTTTCCTCTCGAACCCAACACCCTCTTTCCTAGGGTTTCGGTTCAGAATCTGCTTTTTGAGGACATCACAAAGTGTCTGATGCCCTTTCATACTTTTATACATCCCTGTTTCAAGCAATGTCTTCAACCTAGCATTTTCATCAACAATAGCAGTGGTATCCTCAGAAGAGGGGTTAGTTACCACATCAGTAGTTGAAGACAGAGCAACACTAGCAGCAGTGGAACATTCAGCAACAGAGGTAGCGTTATCACGCTCAATGCATTTTAAACATGGTGGTTCAAATTCATCCTGAGCGGGACTGATCTGTTGAGCGCGAAATGACTCATTCTCTTTTTGAAGATCTTCATGAGTCGCTTTCAATTTCTCAAGCTCTTGCTTCCTTTGAAGATAATCATAGGAGAGCTTTTCATAAGTGGTTGAGAGCGTCTCATGAATACTTTCAAGTTCTTGATACTTAGCATGAAGATTTTTTATGTCTTCAACTAAGGACTGTGAACGTGTCATTTCCGCGTCCAACAGGTCATCGCTTTTGTCTAACAGTTTTTGAGTATGTTCCATAGCCCTTTGTTGTTCAGTAGCAATTTTAGCAAGTGTTTTGTAGCTGGGTTTAGATTCACAATCAGAGTCATCTTCACTTGATGTTCGAAAGTAAGCATCGCGTGATTTTACCTTGGCACCTCGTGCCATGAAGCAGCAGGTGGGAGCAGGATCGTCCTTGTCATCATCAGTGTTGGTGTGGGAGTCATTGTCTTCAGTGTTGAAGATGGACTTGGCAACGTAGGCAGTGGCTAGAGCCAGACTTGCAACACCAGAGTCGGATTCAGCTTCAGATTCCACCTCTGCCTCCTCAGAAGCAGACTCCTCCTCTGAATCCATTTACTTGCCAACAAAAGCACGAGCCTTGCCAGATGAGCTCTTCTTATGAGATGAAGACTTTGATGTGGACTTGGAAGAAGACTTTGAAGATTTCTTTTTCTTCTTGTCATCAGAGTCATAATCCTTGCTCTTCTTCTTCTTCTTCTCGTTGTCCCACTGAGGACACTCAGAGATGTAGTGCCCAGGCTTCTTACACTTGTGACATGTTCTCTTCTTGTTGTCTTGAGTGGAAGCTTCATCATTTCTTGAACTGGACCGTGAAGACTTTCTGAAGCCCTTCTTCTTGGTGAATTTCTGGAACTTCTTCACAAGCATAGCAAGCTCCCTTCCAATGTCTTCAGGATCATCAGAACCGTAGTCAGATTCTTCTTCTTCAGATGAGGAAACAACTTTTGCCTTCAAAGCACGAGTTCGACCATAGTTGGGGCCATAGATATCTCCTTTCTCAGAAAGATGGAACTCATGTGTGTTGAGCCTCTCAAGTATATCAGACGGATCGAGAGTCTTGAAGTCAGGACGTTCTTGTATCATGAGGGCAAGGGTGTCAAAGGAGCTGTCAAGGGATCTCAGCAGCGTCTTGACGATTTCATGCTTGGTGATCTCAGTGGCGCCGAGAGCCTGAAGCCCATTTGTGATGTTTGTGAGGCGATCAAACGTGAGCTGGACATTTTCATTGTCGTTTCTCTTGAAGCGGTTGAAAAGATTGCGAAGAACACTGATCCTCTGGTCTCTCTGTGTAGAGACGCCTTCATTGACATTGGATAGCTAGTCCCAGACTAGCTTTGAAGTTTCCAGAGCACTCACACGGCCATACTGTCCTTTGGTCAGATGACCACAGATGATGTTCTTTGCAGTCAAGTCCAGTTGAATGAACTTCTTGACATCAGTAGGGGTGACACCTTCACCAGTTTTGGGAACGCCATTCTTGACGACATACCAGAGGTCGACATCAATGGCTTCAAGATGCATGTGCATCTTTTTCTTCCAGTAGGGATATTCAGTTCCATCGAACACGGGGCAGGCAGCAGAGACTTTGAGTAGCCCTGCAGTCGACATAGCTAAACTCCAGGTGGTTAAACCGAATCACACAGAACAATGGAGTACCTTGCTCTGATACCAATTGAAAGTGCTAGTTATCGACTAGAGGGGGGGTGAATAGGCGATTTTTATCAAAGTCTTCAAAACATGGTAGTTTCAAAGACAAACAATAGAAATGACCTAATTGATATGCAGCGGAAGATAAACTACAACAAGCAAGCCATAGTCAAGTATGCAATAGTGTTAACATATGAAGACTAATAGCAGCTAGGTAGTAGGATCAGGATGGAAGATAGTATGAAGCCAATCAACATAGTAGTCAAGCAATGAAGTCAATCAGATAAAACAGATAAGAAATGACTTCACGAAGACAACCTCAAAGTAAAGGAGGGAAGAGATAGAACCAATCACTTGTCGAAGACACAGGATTTGTTAGACCAGTTCTAGTTGCTGTGACAACTATACGTCTGGTTAGGGAGGCTGAGATTCAACTCAGAAGACCGTGTCTTCACCTTATCCCCCTTGAGCTAAGGACACCCAGTCCTCGCCCAATCACTCTGGTAAGTCTTCAAGGTAGACTTCCGAACCTTCACAGACTTCGTTCACCCGGCAATCCACAATGACTCTTGGATGCTCAGAACGCGACGCCTAACCAGCTGGAGGATACACAGTCCTCAAGTGTAATAAGTCTTCAGGTCACACAGACAGAAAGACTTCAGTGATGCCTATCACTCTTTGGCTCTGGGTGTTTGGGCTTTGTCCTCGCAAGGATTTCTCTCTCAAAGGCTTCGAGGTGGGCTGCTCTCAAAACGACAAAAGCCATAAACTAACTCTGAGCAGCCACCAATTTATGGTGTAGGGGGTGGGCTATTTATAGCCACAAGGCAACCCGACCTGATATGTCCGAAATGACCCTGGGTCACTAAGGAACTGACACATGTTCCAACGGTCAGATTGCAAACACACACGGCAACTTTTACTTGGGCTACAAGCAAAGCTGACTCATCCAGCTCTCGATAAGATTTGCTCTCATTATCTTCGCTCGAAGACATAGGATTTGGGTTGAGCATCACTTCAGTCACTCTGACTTAGTTCACTTGGACCCCACTTAACAGTGCGGTGGTTCCTATGACTCAACAAAGAAGAAAAGGAAACAATGAAACGACTCAGTCTTCGCGCTCCATAGTCTTCACTCAATGTCTTCTCATGTCATAGACTTCAGTGTGAATATCTTCACACACCACCATTGTCTTCAATGTCTTCATACATTTTTAGGGTTCATCTCAGGTAGGTAAACCGAATCAATGAGGGACACTACCTGCGTTATCCTGCAATTCTCAAAAACACATTAGTCCCTCAACCAACTTTGTCGTCAATACTCCAAAACCAACTAGGGGTGGCACTAGATGCACTTACAGTACTAGAATAACACCTTAAGACACAAATCAACCAAAACCCTAATGTCACCTAGATACTCCATTGTCACCTCAAGTATCCGTGGGCATGATTATACGATATGCATCACACAATCTCGGATTCATCTATTCAACCAACACAAAGTACTTCAAAGAGTGCCCCAAATTTTCTACCGGGGAGTCAACACAAAAACGTGTGCCAACCCTTATGCATAGGTTCATGGGCGGAACCCGCAAGTTGATCACCAACACATACATCAAATGGATCACGTGATATCCCATTGTCACCACAGATAAACACGGCAAGACATACATCAAGTGTTCTGAAATCCTTAAAGACTCAATCTGACAAGATAACTTCAAAGGGAAAACTCAATTCATCACAAGAGAGTAGAGGGGGGAGAAACATCATAAGATCCAACTATAATAGCAAAGCTCGCGATACATCAAGATCATGCCATAGAGAGAACACGAGAGAGAGAGATCAAACACATAGCTATTGGTACATACCCTCAACCCCGAGGGTGTACTACTCCTTCCTCGTCATGGAGAGCGTCGGGATGATGAAGATTGCCACCGGTGAGGGATTCCCCCTCCGGCAGGGTGCCGGAACGGGCTCCCGAGAGGTTTTTTTGGCTACAGAGGCTTGCGGCGGCGGAACTCCCGATCTATCTTCGTCCTCGATGTTTTTAGGGTACGTGGACTTATATAGGCGAAAGAAGTCGGTCGGGGGAGCCTCGAGGGGCCCAGGAGAAAGGGGGGCGCGCCCAGGGGAGGTGGGCGCGCCCTCCTATCTCCTGGCTTCCTTGAGCCTTCCCTTGCTCGAACTCCAAGTCTCCTGGATCATATCCTTTCCAAAAATCACGCTCCCGAAGGTTTCGTTCTGTTTGGACTCCGTTTGATATTCCTTTTCTTCGAAATACTGAAACAGGCAATAAAACAACAATATGGGATGGGCCTCCGGTTAATAGGTTAGTCCCAAAAGTAATATAAAAGTGTATAATAAAGCCCGTAATAATTCAAAACAGATAATAAAATAGCATGAATGCTTCATAAATTATATGTACGTTGGAGACGTATCAGTGGTGCACAAGGAGACAAAGTGTGCTTGTTTGCAGTGGGGGTGGTGTGTGAGGTGAGTGTGCGAGAACCACATAACTAGGGAGATAGACATTTGGGGGCGACATTTTGTGTGTATGGGAAAGATACACTCTGCATAGTGCGTGTGCTTGGGAAAGAGAGATGCCGGGAGACATAGAGAGTGGGGGAAGAGATGTGTGCATGCCCGAGAGACGAAGTGATAGAGACCTGTATTGGGGTCCGGACTTTAGAAGAGAGAGGGGTGTTAATGTGCTAGTGTCTTGGTGTTTGGGGGAGAGAA